>NC_056577.1:3456143-3571143 GCF_018340385.1 Cyprinus carpio
ATATCACGCCACAAAGCATGTGTTTCTTATTCAATACACCTCCTGTAATTTCACTCGATTACTGAAAAACACAAAACAGAACTCACCACGGTTTGCCTGTAGTTAACAACTCATAAACGCCATATTTAGGATCCCATTTCATTAAAGTACTAAACTAAATCAAACCAGTTACAGTCAGTGTTCATAATCTCAACTTTCTAAAGTACTGAGACACTCTGACTTTTATCACAATGTCTAAAAAACAGAGAATCAGGACTCAAACGCACCAATCACACAAGTTTAGCACATGTTTCACAGCACTTTTAGAAGTAAAAACCTAGACTGTGAGCACAAGGGAGTCTTGACAGAAACTCAAGGCCAACAGAATTCCTCCCAACGTTATAAAACGTCTAGACTGTCAAGTGAAAATGGAACATAAAAATTCCCAGCTCACGAAACGATGAGGCTCCTCTCTGCCAAGTGTCGGTTTCACATTCGCGGGTGTTTATTTGACTTGGCTGGATGAATCTCCACCATCAGTCTGTTAAAACCAAAAGCTGATGGACACAGAGCGAACCCTCCGAGCCAAACGCAACACGATACACTCGTTTGAAAGAATAAAAATGGCACGGGATCAAAAGTTAACAGAAAGAAAACAAATGATCTGAACATACAAGCGTGAAAACCTTTATGGAGAGCCGTAGCAGATTCATGAGGTCATATTGAGCAATGCTTCAAGCACTATAAAATCAAAAGTCAGGTTTACAAGTGCGCTGTAAGAGAACGGACTGCGGTGATCTGGCAACATGACGGCGCACAAACCTGATCCTGTTTATAGCTTCACACGTGCTCGCCACAAACGGAGACTTCCTGCCGCTGCTGACGCGGTTTCACTCAGAAAACACACGGCTGTAGCATCTGTCAGAAACACTGTGACGGCGTCAGGATCCCATCATCCCTCAGTGACAGCTGATTCTTACACAGAGCAAAGGACCAAACTACGAGAGCACAGCTGCTCTTCATACAGCGTCTGCACAAACTGGACACTGTCTTTTTCAATGGGTTCAGGTGTGGATACACTGCAGGTCAGACATGTGAAATTATCCTGCAATGAATAAAAGCAAGCACGTGTAAAGCATAATGTCTCTTTTCATCAAATCTAATCAAAATACAATATAAAAACACATTTGTAGAATAATGACATAAAACAAAACACAATAAAAATAAATTTCTAATTCCTAAATTAAATTAAACCTAAGAGTCTGAGACATTTTCTTGAAAAAAATGTAATTGCTTTGTTTTAATTTAATTTAAAAAAAAAAATTCAGACTGTAGACTTCTATTAAAATAAAATAAAATTAAATTAAATTAAAATAATAATTTTTATATGTTCTCAAGACAATGTATCAGACATTGTGTAGGTTTCTATTAAAATAAAACAAATAATATCAAATAAAATTAAAGCATAATGTATCTTGTCATAAAATCTAATCAAAATAAAATTTAAAATCACATTTGAAGAATAATAAAATAAAACAAAACACAATAAAAATAAATGTCTAATTCCTAAATTAAATTAAACCTAAGAGTGAGACATTTTCTTGAAAAAAAGGTAATTGCTTTGTTTTAATTTAATAATAATAAAAAAAAATCAGACTGTAGACTTCTATTAAAATAAAATAAAATAAAATAAAATTAAATTAAAATAATAATTTTTATTTTTTATAATGTTAATGTGTCAGTGTGTTGTGTATTTTTTTGTTTTATTTTAACAAATAATATCAAATAAAATTAAGCTAAATAAAAAAAATAGTAAAATAATAAAATAATATGCTAAATTAAGTCAGATCACATAGAAAACTACCAACTCTTCTTAATAAGCCGTGTGGTTTGAAGAGTCATTTATATCCGTAGCATAAATGGCGTGGGACAAGTTATGTGTTGGAGTTTAATATTTGGCGTTTAGGTCCAAATATACTGTTCTAAATGAGTTCAATTTTCTATAGATTTCCTAATTATTTCCTTTATTTCTTTTCTGCTGAATGATTAAACCTGAAATAACATTCCTTTATGCATTTATTCTCAATTTACACTTGTCTAAAGAGTCAAAGCTGCACAAATAAACCACACACGAGAATATCCTACAAGACCACGTCTCACCGAGACAAATGATGATTTATTTATCTCTCTCGTAAACGAGAGCACATAATTAAAACCACTGAATGGATTCTCTTAAATAAATACGATTAAGTGGAATGAGGTAAAGGGTCCTGCATGTTCAGAAGAGGCTTGGCTCGGGGTCATAATTACACGACTCACTGAAGGCCACTTTACTCCATAATGGCAGGCTAATTGATTCCTGCTAATATTTTCCAGTGTCGGAGCTGCGTGATTCCTCCAGCAGGGCAGCGTGGAGCAGATAGCTTGGCGCCTTGGAGAAAAGACATCCCTATCCTTGTTAACATCATTTTCTCTTTAACAAGCCTTCTTTCTCATTCCTCAGACAAGCCTGGAATCATTTCCTCATTCATTTTCACTACATTCACAACCAACCAGCTCTGAGAACAATCACAAGATTATAACACTTCATTTGAAAAATTAAGAAGAAGTGTTTGAAAATCAGATAAAAAGCTATAAGACTGAATACTTTCTTTATGATGTAACAAACAAATGTCTTTAGGCCTAAAATAAAATAAAATCCTTTTTTACATATTATATCTTCTGAAGAAAACATGACAGACTCTAGGATTCCATTAAAAGAAAAGAAAAGAAAAGAACAGAAATTTTACATTTGGAAGAAAATATGTCAGATTCTAGGCTTCTAATAAAATTAATTAAATTAAAAAAATAATAATATAAAATTGGTTATTTTTTGTTTTTAATTTAAGAAAATGTGTCAGACTCTAGCCTTCTAATAAAATAAATAAATAAATAAATAAATAAATAAATAAATATAAATATAAATATATTTATTTATATCTTCTGAAGAAATGTCATAGACTCTAGGATTCCATTAAAATAAAATAAAATAAAAGAAAAGAAAAGAAAAGAAAAGAAAAGAAAAGAAAAGAAAAGAAAAGAAAAGAAAAGAAATTTTACATTTGGAAGAAAATGTGTCAGATTCTAGGCTTCTAAAATAAAATTAAATAAACCAATAAAAAAAAAAAAAAAAGAAAACGTGTTAGACTCTAGGCTTCTATTAAAATAAATAAATAAATAGCTCAGCACTTCAGAGAAAAGACATCCTTATCCTTGTTTTCACGTTCTCTTTAGCAAGGCTTTTTTATAATTATTATACAAGCCTGGAATCACATTATAACACTTAATTTGAAGCAAAAATAAAAAAGTGTGATAAAATCAGATAAAGTATAAGACTGAAAACATCCTTTATGAGGGAATGAGCAACTAAAACCCAATTCAGAAACGGCTCACAACATGAAACTATTAACTATAATTCCGTCATTAAGATATGATGTAAGTGCAAACATCTCTGTCTCGACATTTACTTGACATTCCTGAAGATTTACTCAGCGTGCGCTTGTTTTGCCAGCTGTTGCAAGTTACATCCCACATGCACAACAGGAATAATATTTGCAAATAGCAAAATCAGGCTTACTCTGCCAGATCAGCATTCAGAAGGTCAGGAAGACTGGCTACTTCTTATTTGAGCCACTAACCCCAAACCAACAGATTGTTAGAAGTGCAACAAAACAAATGGGAGATCATGACATATGCTCAACCCCACAGCGTGTGGCCTTTTACAAATCAAATCAATATTTAATAAAAACCCAGGGCCACAGGCTGACCAGACAATGGATTTTCTCTCCGTTGGTTTGTTTATTGAAGACAATACGTTTAATTTCCGAGAAACCCAGTTATGTTATTGGAGGAAAGGCGCATGCAGGATTTATGCACCTTTTCTCAAGGTGGCTCCTCTCCAAAAGCCTTGTATTTTTCTTCTTTTTCACCATGCACTGGTAAGTACTCAGAGTCCTCTGCGTTTTCCATTAGCCAAGCATCAAGTGCTTCTGCTTCATGCCACTCTCCCACAGATACTGAAATATTAATTGAACTTCTATAAAAGGAGGCAGCGATCGCTCCGGCTGAAACCATCCTAAATGAACAAGCACAAGACACAGATGGGAGTTTGTGACTGGATGGTGTCCAACAGGACCAGAGGAGACCATCAGACACCTCCTTACATCTGTACAATCAGGAGACTGCTCGTAGCATTTATAATGTTACTCCAAAACAGACATACTGCTGCTTTAATGACCGGGAGTTACACCGACTACAGCAGGATTGACACTTACAGCCTGCTGTTTCTTAAAACTCGACAAATAAAAAGATGTCTAAACAATCAGTTGACTAAAAAATATCTAGATGGAACAGAAAACAAAAGAACAAAATGCAGCAGCACTGTTTCTTGTTTTATTTTAAAGCAGGACTATTTTGAACTTAATATTGTGTCATAAAAACAACATTTATGACAGGATGCTTAAAAAACGGACAGCGCTTTTAATGTGCAATCTGTTTTATTGCTGAAGTACAGCATGCTAATATATATATATATTTTTTTTTTTTTAAATGTATAATATAATATATATATTATTATGTTTATATTATATTTTTTTTATATATAATATAATTATATTATGTTTATATTATATATTTATAAAAAAATAGTATATATATTTTATATATATGCTGTATTTTGAAATGTATACATATTTTTTAATTTTATTATTTTTACTGTTTACATATACCTATATATATATATATATATATATATATATATATATATATATATATATATGCGCACATATACATAAATAAATATGTACTTAAAAGGTACTGTTTTATATTATATAGTATAAATCTCATAGCAACTATCAGAATTATTAGATCCCACTATATATGTCATAAAAATTCAGTTATGATATGACTGTTATGATCAGTTTCCTCCTGAAATAATTCAGCTCTGAACGGAAAGGAGAAATCCGCCCGGCGGTTCACGTTTCTGATGCCGTGTGATTAGGCACGGATAAAACACGGCTGTCAATAGCCGGAAGAACTCGTAATCCTCTGTGAATTAATGCAGTCGTGTCAACAGAGGCGGTTGTCATGGAGATACTCAGATAGCAGAGAGATGCTGATGTTGAACGAATGATGTTTAGGTCTGCTGTCAGTCTCGGGTAACACCGCATCTGCTTTGTTTCACATGGACAAAGACAAACACTGCTGCTCTATTCTACATGCTGGAGAGCACAAAGACAATTCTAAATGTCTTGCCTTTTCCCAAAACCAAACTATATTTGACCACATATAAATCCATCCATATATAATACGCAGACACATATATTTATGTATGTGTGTGTTTGAATGCATATGTATGTTTGTTTGTTTGTACGAGTGTGTGTGTGTGTGTGTGTTTTTTTTTTTTTTTGTGTGTGTGTGTGTGTGTGTGTGTGTGTGTAAAACTGCATTATCTAAAAGTAAAATGTATATACTTTTAACAATTCAAGTAATTTTGGTATTAAGTGGACTGATTAACACATAGATAGATAGATAGATAGATAGATAGATAGATAGATAGATAGATATCTGATACGTAGATGCAGTCAGATTAACCTAGATAGTTCTGCCGTGGTTGTGCTGAAGCGCTGGGCTCAGATTGACACTGACAGCTCTGGCTCTGTTTGTTGTTGTGATTCAGCGCGGCTGCAGCTCTTGATAAATCAGGGCGGGACGACGGTGGTCCCGTCACAACACAGGCACCAGAGTCGAGACGACAGCGACATGCTAATTCAATGGCGCCATTACTCATTATACAGTCACAAGTGTACTGGAATGGAAAGGAAAACTACGCACACCGGGAAGAGTGCGACAGGACTCGATCTGTTAAACCAGGCCACCGCTGTCACAACCCGAGACAGTCAGAATGCTGGGAAACGGGGTTACAAGGCATCAAAAAAGACAACAGAATCACTCAGAGTAGAAAAAGCCTTCAAAACATACATCAGTGTTATAGAATGGAAATTAGGAAGTGACCAAGAGGGGATTTTAAAGGCCTGAAGCTGATAACACATAGAAAAGGTGGTATGAGGGTAATTAATCAATCAAAAACAGAATAAAATCACTAATCAGAAAGTCAATTAAAAGAATAAGTTCCAGCGTGCATGCGCATATGTGACACATAGCTAAACCAGAGCTGACAGGAGCTGTGTGTGTGTGTGTGTGTGTGTGTGTGTGTGTGTGTGCTGAAGAGAAGCATCGCTACAGTTTGAGACCAGCAGCTCCCAGCCCAGTGGACCAGCACGAGCTCAGCTCTGTGTCTGGCACACACAGGCACCTCTAGAGTCGACTCTAATAATGCTAATTATAATCATTAGAGGCCGGCCAGGCCCCAGGCTAGCTGCTAATGACACAGCCTGAGCTGGAAACCAGAGATAGAGACAGATAGACGTGGAGATGGAGAGAGAGTGAAGTCATTCATTAGGAAAATAGCGTTCCTCATTTCAAAGCATCCTGCGCCTCGGGCCAGACATATTCCTCTAGATCTATTAAATATATGTGATCTATGAGCTGCAGTTAATCAGGGCTGTGGTCGCTCTACATGCATGAGTTTACATCACACCATGAAGCACAGCCACTTTTACAGAGAGTAAAGAAAGCCTTTATCGTGGAGCGATAAAGATGGGGTCAGTGTGAGAGAGTTATTGCTGTAAAATTTCCAGACTGATGAAAAGTAAATTTTGTAAAGAAAAATATTTTCTGAAATAATTAGGAGAAAAAATATTATATGTATATATATACGTATATATATATATATATATATATATTATATGTATATATATACATACACACACACACACACTGTACATGAATATACATAAAAAAGGATTGTTAAATGTTTTTATTAAACTATAACATTTAAAGTTTAAAAAACAACATTCTGATTATAAACAATAAATATTAAGTAATAATATATACAATATAATAATATATATTGTCCCAATAAAATGTATTGGCGGATACTAGTTGTTTTATTATTTTTTATTTACATATATACATATTTTATATACATATGCATGTTAGTTTTTATTATTTTACATATTTCATTTGTATGTATTTTTTTTACCAGATCATATATTTGTTATTGCTTATATATATTTACACTTATATAGTTTCACATATGAAGGCCGATATATTGAAAAGGTTGATTAAAACAGGCCTATATTTGTTGCTTTGTTTATATCATATAGTTATAGTGTATATATTTCGATATATGTCCAGCTCTGTGAAGTGCAGGCCAAAAAATAAACCCGAGTTGTATGAAGACCCCAGTCGGCCCTCACACCGGATCAAGTGTCCATTTCTCAGCTCCCCCGAGGGACCGAACGGCCCGAGACTAGCGTGTCATTAAAACCTGCCCTGCAGCTCTTTATTAAAGTCCTTCCTCCAGGACGCCAGAGAACACGTCAGTCTCCAGAAGAGCCACAAAGGCCAGGGTGACCAATAACAGCATCAGCGCTGATCACGCGTGAGTCAGGGGGACGCAGAGCGTTTCTGTCCCGTTCCACACGGATCACGACACACAACTCAATATCAGACTGAGATCAGGTGACTGTTAAGCCCTGATCTGTCCAGAGTGGATTCATTAATGCTGCTGCTGCTGCTGGTTAAAGAGCCTAGCTTTACAACTCCACTAAAAGCACTTAACCTCACGTTCCTCCAGGGAAACTGTCCCCACTGTATCTGTACGTCACTCTGGATAAACAGCATCTGCTAAACAGCAAATCAGCTCAAAGGTGAAGTGCGAACTATAAAAATAACTTGATTTTTACATTTTATCAACAAAATCTGAGTTATTGCCAGTGCCTAAGTCACTACAATGACTGCAAGGGTGTTGCTATGTGGTTGCTAAGGTGTTGTGGGTTGTAGTGTTTTTATGTAGTGTAGATACAAAGTTGCTTTAACTTTCTAACCAAAGTCACTTTTTTTTGTATTGTTGATTAAAAGTTTTTTTAAATTTATAAACAGGCCGTGTGATTATTAAATTGCAATGCCTGTGAAGTAAATAAATATTCATTAAATTATTTTATCATATCACATCACATTACATTATATTAATAACATTTTTTGCCAAATTTTGCAGCCCTACAAACAAGCACCGCAAACGTGGAGCTTACATTTTTTTTCACAATTTTATTGTAAATTCATAATTTTTATAATTTTCCCCAAAATAGTGCAGCCTTACAGATTAAACTGGTATTTTTAATATATATATATATATATATAAAACTTCTCCTTTAATAACCTAGTAGCCTCTATTTATACAATAGGTGTCAAGTGAACAGCTGAAGTAAATAAGTGTATAAAGGGTGAATAAAGTTGACTGAAGCATAAAGTCTGGAGTAAATGTTGAGTTTAGGATGTTGGCGACAGATTGCATGAGAAATTCAGCTTCTCAGCCTCTCTGTCAAGCGTGCACATTTGTGGCACATTTCATAAAGCATCATTCTCTCAGCCAACAAGTTTATGTAAAAGTGATTAACCATAATTAAGACATAATTACTCTGATTAACCAAGTCGCAGTAAATTACAGCAGCACATGTGAAGCACTGGAGGGATGAGATCAGCTCCGGGAGGCGTGTTTGAGACGGGGAGAAGCTGAACCTGCTCATGAAGTCAGAGCGTCTTACCCACAATGCACTGCTCACCTCATGCTCTGTGATGTGGAAGGTTTATCCCTCGGTTTAAGTGTAATTATGGGTGTCCAGTGAAAAACTGATGGCTTTCAAGTGAGGAGGAAACAACAGGACAAGACTCTCTAATGATTATTTATAAGAGAAACTGGATAGAGAAAACAAACAGGCTGTGACTTGATGTTATCCTTCAGATAATTGATGTGATGCTGGAAAGTAAATCGCTGAATCAAGTCTCCAAAGATTCTTTTAGCTGGTACACAGATTGCTTTTTTTTTGCAGGTAAGTCATCTAAGCTATGTTAATATGACTATTAATATGTTTAAAATTATGATGCATATAATAGTTACATAAAAAGAAATCAAACATTTCTCATTCTAGTTTACATTTTGCATGCTAACCACTACATGCAGTAACTTTGCACACTGCTAGGCTCAGCTCACCCGATATAAAAGCGGTCATGCTCATGAGGATCTGGGTTCAAATCTGGCCGTTCCCAGGGCTGTATGCTTAATAGAATCATGATATAAACTAGTGTCTGGGACGATTAAAGCACAAAAAGGCTGTTATTGTTATATGAAGTGTGCTTGTTCTGCATAATGTATCTTTGTATGAATGAGCCTTCATTACAACCCGCCAAAATAAAGGTTCGGTCTAACTTGAAGAAATTATGACAGAAATACATTGCTATTGCATAGTAGAATGTGCTTCTGAAAGTATTAATAACAATACTGTTTATTAGAACATTATTTGTTATGGTATATCAAACAATATCACACAATTTTTCAGCCTTCAGCCTTATAGTTTAAATGAACTATAAACCTTTGTTGTGTAGCACTTTGGCAAAAAAAAATTATATATTTTATAAGATTAATTAAAATGTTTAAGTTTTATGCATTCATTTGATTACTACTGTTTTTATTAAATAGTTTTAATTAAAATAAGCTTGTATTAAATCATAAAACATGGAATCAGAATAAATAGGCAAAAAATAAAATAAAATAATAATAATAATAATTTCATAGGAAATTGCTATTCTAATATTTATCATAATATTGTTTTTATAATTGTATATTTTTTTATAATATAAAATATACATATTTATAATAAATTATGCATGTTTTTTTGATAAATTATTAAATAAAGCTAATTATTTATTAAATTAAATTTATAATTGTTAACGTTTTATGAAGACAGACTTATTGCCTATTGAATTTTAACTAAACCAACAAAATCCAGAAAAATTAAAACTGAAAACATGGAATTCTGAAAAAATAAAGCGGATTTCATGGGGCCCTACATACATGCAGCCATCAAAATCATCTGCTGCGATTTCCCAACAAAAGACTCACCGGCCAAGACTCTGACCTTTCCAGTCCAGCACAGACAGCAGAATGAAAACTCTCTTCAATATTTATTGTACAAAGCATACACGCTTGCACGCACGCAGCATACCGGATGGGTTGTAATGCCAGCTAAAGACTCGGAGCATGCCAGCAGTGACGGAGGCCGAGCAAATCTATCTCATTTCATTTGAGTCTGGCTCCTCTTTTCTGGCATATAAATAATGCATCAGTCGGAGGCGTGTGGCACTGCAGCCTCTCTCTCTCTCTCTGCGGGGAAGCGCTGCGGCTCCCTGAGCGGCCCCTGCTCTCCCCGTTACACTGCTCCCGATTAATTACACACTTTAATGAGCTGCATTATTAATGGGGCTCTTACTTGGCAGTTTAAGGAAACGCAGCAGTGCGCTCAGCGATACCAGCCTCTAATTCTCATTAAAACATCACACGAGGCTTGTGGGACGGACGCGGCCTCCTCTGACACAACATCTACAGGATTTAAACAAAAAGAGGACGGAGAGGCTGGGAAATGAGTTCAGAGAGAGAGGGCGTTCACGTGGTCATTTCATTATGTATCCATTAGTTACTTAATTCTTTTAAAGTACTAAACATCAATTTTGAGTTCAACATTCGGACGGAAAACTCTGAAACAGATGCAGTGAGATTTCTGCACGCCGAACACTTGGATTGAGGCATTGTTGTTCATATTTGAAAGCACATAAATTTTCTTTGTGTTTGCCAGTGGATCTCTTGTCTGTGTCTGTCTGATACATCTCTGAGATGAGATTCACAGCTGCAGAGAGAAAGAGAAAGAGAAAGAGAGGGAACGAGCAGCCCAGAGTCCCACGGGTCCTCCATTTGGGTTACTTTGTGCTGGAGACGCAGGCAGAGCGACTTTCCTCCTGCCATTCAGAGACATATAACACAACACATCAAAACACGTCACCTTTCATTATCGCACAGCCCTCCACATAACCTTCAAAATGACCAGAAATACCCTGAGAACATCTCAACACATTCGACACAGCCAAGCAGGAGGCACGACGCATCACTTGTGAATCGATACAGATAAAAACAGATTTTCAGTGCTTTTCTGTGCAAAACTCACCAATGACATGCTACAGGGTGTTGCCAAGCAGTTGCTAGGGTGCTCTTGGTGATTGCTAGGTGATTACAGTCAAAACTGCCCAGCACTCAAGTCTCTGCGATATTCTGGTCTCTATATGTCGCTTTCCAATGCAACTGCATGCGATTACTTTTTAACCGATAATAAAATTAAACATCTTGTTTAAATAAGTCAAAAAAATAAAACACGAAAAACTAACAAATAAAATTTAATGTGAATTTAGGCATCACAACATTCTAAATGTACAATATCAATAAAGTTTTATTTTAAGGAATTTGATACAGATGAAAATTAAGTTTTTTTTATATTATAAGTGTTTATACCAATAAATTTAAAAATTTCTAATACTGGCCAATAATCAATATGTAAACAATTCTGTTTAATTTTGTGTAAATAAGTAAAATAAATAAATAAAATTAATTAAATACTAAAACCTAACATCAATCATTTTAAATGTGAATTTAGGCACCACAACATAATAAATGTGCAATATGAAAAATGGATATTCATTTAAAGATCCGATTAAGATGAAATTTAACAGTGTTATTAAATTATGTTTTCAAAATAAGCTTTAACTGAACATTAAATGATGGAAAATTTAATTTAAATGTAAAATAAATTATTGAAATGAGTGTGGACATTTATATCAATATCGGCCAATACCGATAAAATAAATCTTTAATATCGGCCGATAATCAATATGGAAACCAACATTCTTAAAAGGGAGTACATGAAACACTTTTAGTGTTGTTAATTAAAACTAAAACTATTTAAAAAAAGTCACTAATTGAAACAAAGCTGAAATAAAATAAAATATAGATATTAGACAAAATTTAGACTTCAGCTGAAATGAAAATTAAAAATATTACAATATAAAATATTGCAATATAAAAAAAAAATAAATAAAATAATAATAATAGAAATGTCAAAATTTCTAAAACTTAAACTAAAATGAAAATGAAAACAGGAAATATAAAAATAAAAGCTAATTCAAATATTAATAAATATTATACATAATACTATAATAATAATAATAATTTATAAATAATAATTTTTCTGGTAAAGTCGCACCCTGGGACAGGAGCAGGTGAAGATGTGTGTGTTTTGGCTGTGAATGGATCTGCTCCATCAAGCAGAGGCCCCCCACCATCCTGTCATCTCAGACCCATGAATAGTAATCCGGGCGGATGAGAGTATTTCTCTCCAGACCCCAGACGGCTCAGGCCCTGGGGACAACTCCATCAGCGGCGGGACGAATTCAACACACGGACACGAGACCAAGACGAGGAGGAGCCGGACACTCATTACGCGAGCACTATCTGGGTCACGGAGCAGATGCAAATGTAGGTCACGGGAAACTCCCGTTGTCAATCAAGACGAGAGTGAAAGATCACGCCATCGGAGATGAGAAGAGATGAATATTAGAAGAGCTACAGCGGGTGAGCAGGGGTCAAAGGTCTATGAGACAGAGAGGACAGCTCCAGCAAATTAAAACCTCGGAGTCAAAGCCATTAACGGCTTTAATTTGATCCAGCCCAGGAGTGAAGTCATGTTTGCTCATGTAATTACATTTTTTCATTTATACTACCTTTCAAAGGTTTGAGGTCAGTAAGAGTTGTGTTTCTTAACATATATGCTGTTTCTTTGAACTTGTTATTTATCAAAGAATAATTTATATATATCATGGTTTCCACAAAAATATGAAGCAAAATATGTTTTCAACATTGATAATAATCAGAAATGTTTCTTGAGAAGCAGCAAAAAGCATATTAGAATGATTTCTGAAGGATCAGATTTGATCACAGCAATAAACTACATTTGAACATTTATTCAATATATATTTAAAAAAATTATCCATACAGTTATTTTAAACTGTAATAATAATTCACAATATTACTGCATTTACTGTATTTTTAATTAAATAAATGGAGCCTTGGTGAGCATTTTCTTAAAAAAAAAAAAAATCATCTTACGACAAGAAACTTTTGAACGGTGTAATGTTGTAGTGTTTCTAAATCATTATTGTTTTGATTTTAAATAAGCTTTAAGTGAACATTAGATGATGGAAAAGGTCATCTAAATGTAAAAAAAAAAAAAAAAAAAAAAAAAAAAAAAAAAGAAATTAGTGTAGAGGTTTAAATATCCAATATCGGCCAACACCGATAAATTAAAAATAATCTCTAATATTGACTGATAATGAAAATGTACGATTATTGTACATTTAAAACATTGGAATACACAATATCGCAAATCTGTCTTTTTTTTTTTTTTGGTCACAAAATGTAACTAAACATTTGCACAACTCTTCAAATAAAGTTGGATATACAAGTATGCCCAACATTATCTGCATACATACATTATACTAGTGCAGGGCGATATATACTATATAGCAAATCTCAACTGCTTGATTGCATGTATCATTGCAAAAAATAAACTTTATTATCATCCAACTCTAATCTGCTAAATGCAGCTATAAGAAAGTAAGATATTAAGATAAGATAAAAATTAACAAAGCTGCTTTGATGTGTTTTGTGAAAAGCGCTACACAAAGTTTTACGTTCACAATCTGTTTTATTTTCATAATCAGACAAATTGTTAAATGAGAATTAGTGAATAATTAATTTCAGAAGCAGAGCAAGTTGTTACATTTTGATATATTTTAAAGATGAACATTCTATTTAGAATAGCGTGCAGTGATGAATAGCGTGCAGTTTTGGTTTATTTTTAAGATTATATTTATTTTTATGATTGCGTGGTGTGTTTAGATCACTAACGCTCACAACGAGCCTCATCTTAGCAAAGCCCGCTAATTAAAAGTGTCTCTCTATGATTGATTCCAGAGGCTAATAACATCCTGGGATGCTTTTGTCTTATTCGGAGAAACTTGAACACATTCTCAAGCTGTCTCTGAAGGATTCCTCCAGCGTTCTGCAGCTACCCGCTGAATGATAAAATCACTCTGACCTAGATGCTGCGGCCCTCATGAGACTCCCTGCCTCGGCGCTCTATGAATACGTAATTCTAATTTATGAAGCAGCTAGTAGCAGTGTGTGTGTGCGTACAATATACATATATATATAAATACACTGGCACGCACATACTCTGATGCCTCTATGAATGCATGAATGCCGTTGTCCTAGTCAATCATCACGCTCCATTGTGTTGTTCTCCTTCAACAGAACCTTGTGATGTTGAGAAGTATAGCGGTGCCTGCCCTGTGCTGATGGAAGAAAGTTCCAGGAAAAACTGACAGTCCTTGTTCGGCTAGGAATGATAAAGAAAAGGCATGATGGAGGAAAGATAAAGAATTCAGAAAGAGTGTTTCAGAGGCACTCACAGTGTTCAAGCAAAAAAAAAAAAAAAAAAAACACACACACACACAGGAATAAAAAGCACTGGCAGATGTGTTTGGAAAGGACACACACACACACTTCCTCTGACAGTCTCTGGAATAATCTCATGTTAATGCTGACGGCCTGTATTTACCCTTAAGTGCACCCGAGTGCTCAGATGATCACAATTTTTCTTATTGTGAGTTTGAAAGATTGTTGTGTTGGTAAAGCAGTGAGAGATAGAGTACTTTTGAGCTGCGGTAATTTGTAGCACGGATGACAATTTAGCAGTTTCCTGAGAAAACGCCACTTTATAACTGTACCGAAGCAGCATCATGGAGAGATGAGGACTCATTTACCTAACGAGAAAGAACCTGACAGTGAGTTTACTGAGATTTATAAATTTTATGAAGCAGCATCATGGAGAGTATTTATTGCAATAACGATATCAATGACGATAATTTAGGGAATCCTGTTATTTTTTTTTTTAGAGAGAGAAAAGTATATTTCCTATTTTTACACAAAATAGGGTATTGTGAGCAGTACACACGACTGTTTAATTCATACTGGAAGCCAGAGGGCGCCCTTGCGCAGAAACTCCACATATGCATAGTAGAAGTAATGCTCCAGGAAATCACTAATATGGACAGAGGTATCCAGTGATCGCTGTAGCTGAATAAAACGCAGATAGAGAAATCTTTACTGAGGAAACCTAAAGACAATAAACATGTGATTGCACAAAATACATGGTCTTTGTTCTTCAAGCAATCTTGGGTATTTGTAAAGTGTATTTATAAGGCAATGGTAATCGACATAGCCTTTATCACTGTATAAATACTATAAAATAGTATGATTTCTGCCTTATTCTGATACGAAAGCACATCTGATCTAAAAAAATAAGTTATTTCAAACACTCGACTATGTTATGAAGTTAATATGGAGAAAAAGCATGTCAATACGTAATAATATCTTTGTTGGACAACAGGTTTGTAACCGACTCATACACATGTAAAACTGGATTGCACACGTGCTACTGTAGTATATTTATTCAAGGCTCGGACCGATTTCTGTCGCACTGACATTGTTATCCAAACCTGTTTCAGATTGTAGAAAAAGCTGCTCAATTTCATGTTTCACTGACAGTTTGTTTATGTTAGCAGTAAGCTAAGTACGGCTAGGAGTACATGTTCTTTCACTGACCGTTTGTTTATGTTAGCAGTAAGCTAAGGGGGGGAGAATTTTTTACCGGTATATCGCAAACGATAAGATATCGCCCATCCCACGAGAAAGAACCTGACAGTGATGAACACTCGCTAGTGATCAGCAACATGTGTCATTTTATCAGACAGAATTACAAAAACAAGTTCAAAACGACAGTTGTCTGAAGCCCCAGTCACACTGACAGTAAATTGGTTGCCTACCTGACTAAATGCCGAATCACTGTTTGTACTCTTATTGGTCATCACATGCTGCTCATTTGGATAAAGTGAACTATACTTTGTCCCATCACCAAATGCAGTCTCATAAGAGTTGTATTTCCTATAAAGTTCCAGAATCAAGAATGCAGTGTTACAGAGTGACAATACTAACTTAAAGGGATAGTGCACCTAATAATCAAACATGTTCTGCTAGAATATCCTCTCTCAAAACTAGTGTCTATTGATTAATGGAATATATCACCCAAAAATGAAAATTTGTTGAAAATGTGCTCACCCTCAGGTCATCCAAGATACAGATGAGTTTGCTTCTTCATCAGATTTGGAGAAATGTAGCATCACATCACTTGCTCAGCAATGGATGCTCTGCAGTGAATGGGTGCCGTCAGAATGAGAGTCCAAACAGCTGATAAAAACATCACAGGTCTCTTTCTGACGGCACCCACTTCACTGCAGAGGATCCATTGGTGAGCAAGTGATGCAATGCTACATTTCTCCAAATCTGATGTAGAAACAAACTCCTCTATATCTTGGATGGTCTGACATTTCTCCAAATCTGATGTTAATGATCATAAGTCAAGTAATAATAAATGTTTTCTCCATTTCTAGTGCTTTCATATAGCCATGATTCTAAATAAATTCCATATTCAAATACAATGGCATGTGCATTGTAATCCAAGGTATTTTAAAGAACACCATAGTATTACAATGTTTCTTTTCTGTATTTTTTATTAAGGAAATACATTTCTTGACATACACTATGGTTCAAATGTGTTGTCTGACTGCTGCTTAACTGCATGTAGTGTAGCAAACTAAAGCTTCAAAGCAGCTTCCCAAGCATCCCTGCTCTGTACCGCCCTTGGCAATGACATAAACATCAAATCTGAGTGAACATATTCATAAAATAAAACACATAGTCACAACTCCATCTCCGCTTCATAACATTCACACCAGATGATGTGAGACATTCAAATTATAAATGGGCAGAAATGAAAAAGAGAGACTAATTTGCCTTTAAAGTTGACTGGATTTCCATAAAAACAAAAGAGCTGGAAAATAAACCCTTTAATGACACCACCAGGGCCTTTCGGTTTGTCGCACTGTCCCCATGAAGCCTGGAAAGGCAGATGTAGAAATTGATTGCTCTTTCCAGGGGACCAGAGGGGGGTAGAGCGCGCTTTCTAAAAATAAGGCATCCGAACACTGTGTATTGTGTTTGTGTGTGTGCGCTCTGTCTGCCGGTGTGATAAAGTCACTAGCAGCCCTTTATCGGCCGGTGAGGGGAAATATGCCTCCACCAGATTACAGCCCAACACTCTGCCAGGGTTATAAACAGCCTGTTATCTGTCGCACAAACACACAAATCCACACACTATCAGCACCCAAACATATGGGCCACACACACACACCAGACCTCAGCGTCCAACGCATGCATAATCACATGCATGCACACAGTACACATTATACTGACCCAAAGTGAATCACTATTGAGCGCTGAAATAAAGGACTCTCACTTCTGGCGTGCGTCTTTACCTCAGAGAAAGGTGCTGGCAGCGCTAAAAGGCCCCGGCGTCTATTCTGCCTTTCTCAATAGGTTCTTTCTTCCCCGTCCCATCTCATTCTGTGGCTTTTGTTGCTTGTTTGTGTTGATCTGCAAATTAAATGAATCCGCTAGAAAACGCATTTAATGGAGACAAAAAGCTGTCATCCAGGAAACGAGTGAACGACGGCTGACAAACACACACCGGCTAATCAATAACAAGCAAAACATCCGCAGATGCCGCCTTCAGTCGAAATCAAAACAAGTTTGGCATCTGCAGGCGGAGAACCCAACAAATACAGTTCAGAGAGTTAAACATGCACGGGTCTGGCAGAGATTGGGCAAGATCGTGGTGCACTTGTCGTCACCAGCATCAAGGTGACTCCAGGGAGCTCTGATGAGACTCTGAGCCGCGGTGGGGTGACCTTGGCCATGCTGCGCTAGATTTCTACAGCGACCTGTTCTCTGAGCTTCAATGGGGATGTTAAAAATGGCTTCTCCCTCCAGATTAATGACTCAGGAGGGAACAGACCATCAGCGAGAGTCAGGACGGAAACTGAAGGTGCAACAGAACCAGTTCAAGAATAGGAGCCTTGCAAAAACAGGCTCTTGCTTTCAACATCAGGGGTTTTCAAACTCAATGCCAAGGCCATTCATAAAGCATAAAAGCATGTAAAAAAAAAAAAAATCATACATTGGTTGTATAAAAATAAGTGCTGTAAAACAATTAATAGTGATTAATCGCATCCAAAATAAAAGTTTTTTGTTTACATAATATGTGTGTGTGCGGTGTATATTTATTATGTATATATAAATACATACACATGCATGTTATATATATATATATATTTAAGAAAAATTGTTTAAGTTTATACATTTAAAATATTTATATATAATATCAATTATATGAATATAAATATTTTTCCTGGACTGCGCCCAGCTGGTGGAATGACCTCCCGATCTCAATTCGAACAGCTGAGTCTTTACTCATTTTCAAAAAACATCTAAAGACTAATCTTTTTCGTCTGCACTTAACCAACTAATACTAGTACTTACCTTTTCTTTTTCTTGTCTATCATATAAAAAAAAAAAAAAAACCCTGGCTACGTGTTATGTACTAGACTAACTGAGACTTGGCATAGCACTTGTATAACGTTGTTGTTCTCTTGTTGATCTGATTGTTTCCACTGTTGGATAAAAGCGTCTGCTAAATGATTAAATGTAAATGTAAATGTAAATGTAAATATATACATGGAAATATTTTCAAAATATATACTGAATGTTTGTATATTTATATACACATACTAAATATACACACTACACACAAATATATTATGTAAACAGAAAAAATATATATTTTGGATGCGATTAATCGCTATTAATTGTTTGACAACACTAATAAAAATACATTTATTCTGTTTGAGAACTTATAAATTAAAGACAAGAATATAAAATATTTGTTCCCCAAACTAAATAATTTCACAAAGTCACAATACGGTAGTAAAATGTTACAATATTATATATTATATATATTTCTATAAATATATTAATATACTAAAAAGTTATATTGTATATATTATTATTTGTTTTATGTATTTTATTTTGTTTTATTTTGTAAAAATGTTAAGTATTTGTTTCCCTTCCTAAGATCAGGGCTCCAGTCTGTGACCAAATTTTTGATTAAGCTCCACCATTTTCATCTGTGGAAGGAACTGCACAGTGCAGACCAATTATCTGCAAAAGACAGCAAGGCGCGACTGACCGTTCTGACCGCACAGCGCTGCATGAAACACAGCGAAGACACCCATTTGAATATATTAATCTAGAGCAAAAACAGAATATATCATACAGTGTGTTTGTGTTCTCCTGTAATGATGAGGCATGGAGAGAGAGAGATAGATGAGTGGAGAACTACAGCTCAGCGTTAATGAGTGGAGGGTTAAAAAGAAACGCATCTTTCTCCTCTCTGGTGTCTCCTGCACTCACTGTCGCTCTGTGATCTGAATATCTCTGCCTTCATAAAAGATTCAAGCACTATTGACTTCCTGGTTTGGTTTCCCCTGCATAGTATCACCTCGCAAACGACTGCTTCACATTCATCCGAACCTCCACAGGAACAACAGCACACAGATAATGAGGATGAGGAAGAGAAATAGCTTCAACTTCAGCATCCTGTTTTCAAACAAGAAAAACAGCCCTGGTAAACACTGGGATGTTGGGATTGTGCTTTAAATATGGATGCGGAAATCTACATATGACTAGTCAGTGGGAAGAAGTAGTTGACTAGCAGGTCTTAAAGGGATAGCTAACCCAAAAATGGAAATTGTCAATTTCCTCACCCTCAAGTTGTTACAAACTTGTAGGAGTTTCTTTATAAGCACAATATTTGACTTTGTTTTTCATGCAACTTTTATGCAAAGACATTTAACAAGTGAATTTGTTTTACATTTGCACCACTTTGAGCACTTGGAATAGACCTTTCTTAAACCAGATGATTCTGCAAGATTTTAATAAAGAGAAAGCTACTTGAATTATATTGTATTTACATTTTCAAGTTGAATAGTTTGTTTATTTTTTTAACGGCACATTAGCATCAGAGCTATCTACATAATCCATATATTTTTTAATTATTATATACATATAACTATACATTTTAACTTGACATAAGACAAAATAATCTGAAATACAATCAGGTGATCAAGCTGAATTGTAAAAAAAAAAAAAAAAAAATCTAAATAGATATTTTTAATCAGTCCAAAAAAAAAAAAAAAAAAAAAAAAATATATATATATATATATATATACACCACACACACACACACACAACATTTACTATATAATATATATATATATATATATATACTATATATATATATATATACATATATACATACACACACACATATATTTTGTCATTCAAGATTATATTTTTTGCCCAGTCCTACAACATGGCAAGTTGGACTGAGTAAATAATGACCATATTCATCATTTTTGTTAAACTACTACTTCAATAATGTGCATCATGTAATTAAATAAAAATGATTTAATAAATCTTGTGGTTGACTGTCACATTAAAAACACAGCAATTATAAATAAACATGTTCTAGATCATCAGAAAACACAGAAAACTAAGGTCTAAACATGCAACAAATGGCTGTTCAGCACATTATGAGAGAATTTAACGAGAATTAGAAATTTTATGTGCATTTACACTCTTGCTGCTGATTTGAGAGTCTCGTTCTATAAAGTTTAAGGTGTCACCGCAGGGTTGTAAAACGGAGCAGCACAATGCACCGTCCCTTTAAACGTACCAATAAAGTCTTTTATTCTAGAACCTGTGATAAAACGTACTCTGAAACGGTCATCCTGGGGGTAACTGATGGCTTTATGGTCATTATGATCCTTCTCTGGGGGCCAGTACTGCTTTTACCATTCAGACCAGAGACCGTGACCCTCACATAACTGACAAAACAGAGACACCACTGGAAATGCTCTTCTATTCCAGAATCACTGTCCATTCAGAAGATGATTTTCATTCAACACCACACGTCCTTCTCATAATCACTGCGACTCGAGCAGTCGTCATATCACAAGCACACACTCCAAACCTAAGCTCAAACTGGGAGGTAATTATTTAGCCATTTGGCACATATAAATTATGTGAAAACACATCTCACAGTGTAACCGGTTTAATCACAGTGGGCTGCTCTGATGCTGTATTACATGCTAATATGCCGCAAAACTTCCAGGTCATAATTCATGCCAAAATTACAAAAAAGAAAGTCATTTTTTATTTTTATTTTTTTTACAATCAACCATTTAGATTGTGACATTATGTCAATTCCAAAAATTTTTTACAATCAACCATTTAGATTGTGACATTATGTCAATTCCAAACATTATATATGACTTCAGAAACAACACAGCATTTTTTAGAGTGCATTATTTCTGTAAGAAAAATTGGTGAAAGGTCCAAAAAATTTGAGAAAAAGGACACCAATATGATACCAGAAAGCATACTGTATTAATACATGTGTTTTGTTTTTCAGTTAAAAATCCTACAGATGCACAAAAACAACAATAAATAAATAAGTCAGCAAGTAAATATGTATAAAAAAAAGCAAATAAAAAAATAAAGTAAATAACTAAAGTAAAGAAAGAGATTATTGTTTTTTAAATACATTTTTATTTTCTCTTTTGTAAACTAATTTCTGCTTAAAACTAGCACATAAAAACATATTTGCTTACAGGAAAAGAAATGCACATTTAATTCAAGATATATTCTGCAAAAAAAAAAAATATTTGCTTACAGGAAAAAAGATATTCTAATTTTTTTTAAGGTATATTATGAAAAAAATACTGAGTAAGAAGTGATTTTTCACAGTGATAGTGACGAGACTTTGTTTTAGGTGTGATTTTTCATGGTGGAAGATATGATGTTTTTTATGGATCTGTACGAGCTGCATTCCTGAACTTTTGCTGCTGATTCCAAGACTGTCGAGAGCTTCCTGAAGTCAAAAAGCTGAGACAGCTCGACAGCCCCGGTGTGGAAAATCATCACAGATTTCTGGACGAGACACAGATGAACAGAGCGATGAGAAACGGTCATATTTCTCTCCGACGACAAGAATTTGATGAAGTCAGCACACATTGATTAACAGCAGCTGTAGATTTGTTAGTCTCCAGTGTCTCTCTGTCAATTATCTGATTGTAGACGTGAGTACAGATATCAGACACGGAGCTGACAGAGTATCTTCACAAACCGCCCGCATATTGACAGCATGTCGAGTAATGCAGCAACATCTATTTTAATTCAGCGTTTGAATATTAAAGTCTGTCAGAATGAGTCATGGGGACAGACTGCAAACTAGGAGCAACAAAGAAGCCATTTTTCAATCTAATAGCCGTTTCTTGTCTTCTACTTTTGGTGTGAACTCTGCAACTTTAATTAAACTCCTCAGTACGGAACTATGGTTTGCAAAAACATTAATGTGTCATTCAGACAAATTACGATTATGACAATCTCAGCAAAGAAATGCTTGTAGGATTGCACAGAGAGATACCAAACTTCCTCAGATTTTACAAAAATAACGTACATAAAATGTTAACCCAAATATACAGTGTGAAAATGTAAATACAAAGGTTTCATTTTTAATCAATGACCCTGGTTTAACTCTTTCATGTGTGAAAAGCGTATAATTTTACAAAAGCTTGTTTCTGCAAACGGAACAAAATTATAAATGGGTAATTGACTTTTTATCTCGCAATTCAGACTTTGTAACACAATTATAAGATATAAACTCAGAATTCAGACTTTATTTCTCAAATTCTCAGTTTATATCTCGCAATTCTGGGTTTACATCTAGCAAATTTTGTTTATATCTTGCGATTCTGAGTTGATATCTTGCAAAGTTTATATCTTCACAGTTTACATCTCGCAATTCAGTTTTCATCTTGCAATTCTGAGTGTACGTTTCACAATTTTTAGTTTACATCTTGCAATTCTCAGTTCACACAGGGCTCCAGAAAAAAAAAAAATCCTAAAAGAAGCCATTGGCACCTATAAGAAACAAAACTAGGCGCCAAATAATTTTTCTAAGTGCCACAGAATGTGTTTTATCTCTCTCTCTCTTTTAAACACTTTAATATTTCAGTCATACTGTCATGTGTTTATGTCTGCCCTCCTTTTACAGCATTACAGCATTCCTGGGAACTAAGGTTCACTTAAAGCGGGAACTAAATGTCTTTTTCAACTTCAGAACTATATACAGTCACAAATAATTGTTTCTTGCACAGAACCTGCGATCACAAAACAAGCAGGAAAAAAGGCATTACAGGCAAATTTTTAAGTCATAACATGTAAATGATTATAGTCTCCAGTGGCGACCTCGGCAAAAATATCACTCGCAAATACAACCGTTTTAGGTGCAAATCTGAGTTTAAATCACACAATTCTCAGTTTATATCTTGCAAATCTCGCAATTCTTAGTTTTTATTGTAATTCAGACTTTTTTCCCAAAACTGTGAGATATAAACTCACACAAACACTTTTTTATTTTTTGTTCCGTGACCAAAACGGGCTTCCATGTTATTTTCTAGATTTTGTTTCTTCAGAGACTTTAATGAAAAGGCACGAAACATCCTGACAACCCTTTCCAAACTCACCAAGATGGAAACCATGCAGAATGCATCAGTTTTTGTTTTCGCAAGCGACAGTGGATCCGATGCGAGTCTGTTAGTAATTCAGCGGGTCAATAACAAATGGTTCAATCGAAAGCAGTTGGCTTTAATTAGTGGAGCATCTCAAGACCGCACACATTAATCAAAGAGCACATCAGACACAAATGTGTCTCTCGTATGACAGTCACACAATCACATTTCCCTTGTACTGCAGCACACACACACACACACATAGTGATGACAAACTGTAGCTCAACCCACAATACATCATACTGTTTGAAGAGGAAAAGGCTGGGATATTAAATCCATATGGACCACGCTTGAAGCTCATCCATATTTCCAACAGATACAGAGCTGGACTTACTAAAACCATTAATGTAAAGCCTTTGTGAGACTGGAGACTAGTGCAATTATCTTTCAGAAAGTTGCGTATGGGCCGGTGGCTTCAGTCTGACCATACGAGTCATTTTTTATAACAAATGCTGTATAGTACTTTTTTCATTCGGAATTTACCAAAAGGTCAGATCATACATAAGAAAATCTGCAAGTTGCATGAACTATTATACAATTTTGATTGGATAAGCCATGTTTGAAGCTGCTGTGATCAGCGGTGATCAACATCAACTGAATCACTTCATATGTTTGCATTATTCCATGTTTATTCATCCTCACGTATAAAAAACATCATGCTCAGCTCAATAGCTGTATGTGCTACTTTAAATATGTTTTGTGGTCAGTGAGTTTATTTAAAAAAAAAAAATAATTGTTGGAGAGATTTTGAGAGGGTGTGATAAAGTGATAAAAGTGTCAGTAAATACATTTATAATGTTACAAAAGATATTTATTTCAAACAAATGCTGTACTTTTTAAATTTCTATTCGTCAAAGAATCCTGAAAAATAAAATGTATCACGGTTTCCACAAAAATATTTATCAGCACAACTGTTTTCAACATTGATAATAATCAGAAATGTTTCTTGAGCAACAAATCAGCATATTAGAATGATTTCTGAAGATCATGTGAGTAATGATGCTGAAAATACAGCTTTGATCAAACACGGTTTCCAAAAGGAAAAAGTTATTTTAAGTTGTTTTAATTTTTTAATATTTTACAATTTTTAATTTTTTTTTTTATTTTTTAAATGATGAATTGAGCCTTGGCGAGCAGAAGAGACTTAAAAACATTCAAAAAACCACAAACTTTTGAATGATAGTGTAAATGCATCAAGCAAAATGTCTACAATCACAGCATGTATATACACTGGAGCATCACACCAAGTCGCTCAGTTTTTTCATCCTGCAGTTGCTAGTCTTTGGTCTGCCCTTGATTTGGGAGAGCAGTCAGTGAAGCTGAAGGGAGTTTGGGTTTTGGTACTGAACTACAGAGCACATTAGGTCCCTCTCCTGCATAGAAAGAGGCTGAGACGGAGGGAACGCAGGAAACAGACTTTAATAATTGAGCGGAAGGCTACAGGCAAGGCCTGTCTGAAGGGTAGTACCTTTAAAAGATGTATGTCTCTGGAGGGGCTGGTCCAGATCACATGGGCATTGCTTCCAACTTCAAGCCTTAAAAGTTAACATGAAACACCATTCGCTACACATTTGACTTTCAGAACGTGGCATATTTCTGAGTGGAACAGGATATTCAATGAGAGCGGAATCTGATTTTATCCATTGGGAACTAATTGGATGAGGAGCATTACTTTTGGACGGACAGAAATTCTGAGCACAAAGTCTACAGTGATTTGTACAAGATCCATATAAATATTCACAGAGACATTTGAAAATGCAACACACACCAACCATCTTCCTGCACTTGTAATGAGAAGTGCTTAAAAACCTTCAGTTGTCAACTAAAGAGAAGCTTTAGGACTCCCTGTGGATTTCTGTCAAAGTAAAAGTTTGATTGATGAACATTTGAAAATGAATTAAGACAGCCATGAATATTAATATGGTAATTTTACAGTTACAAAATTAAATATAATGTAAAATAATAATAATGATTATTATTATTATTATTATTATTATTATTATTATTATTATTATTATTATCATTATTATTATTATTATTATTACTACTACTACAAATACTATTATTATTAAAAGCTTATTTTTACAGCAAAATATTACAATATTTACAATATGTATTATTTGTTTTTATTTTTTATATTTAATACTTTTATTTAGTAATATAATAAGTTAATAATAATTAATAATAATAATAATAATACTATATAGCCATACTGATAAATAATTACAACCGTTTGGCCAAATTGAGCAGCCCTGCAAACAAGCACAGATTTTTGTTGTTGTTATTGTTAGTTTATTTGTTTGTTTGTTTTTTATCAGAAAAATCACAGTTCATTTTTTTTCCCCAATGCACATTTTTTTTTTTTTTTTCAATGTTAAACATTATAGCATGATGTACTTCACATGAGCCCTAATAGGCGTCTAACAGCAACATACTGTGGTTGGTCACTACATATTGATCAGACAGTCTCTTATTGACCAGAATACGATACAATGTGAACCAGACTTTCTGCTGAAATAAAAACCATAAACCTGAGCTAATAGGCAGCTGATATTCCTGACGGAGACACTGTTCCTGGTTTTATGAGGAATCATCACCTCTGATGTGTTGTGTTGGACTGGCCCTGTCATTACCGCTCAGACCTAAATTATTGATCGTGAGCATTCATCAGCATCACAGTCACGTCCCCGAGCTCCTGATATGTCCCCAACACAGCCGCTGAAATAATTAGGAGGATTTCTCATTAAGGGAGAATGAAAAAAGAAGGCAGAGAGAGACAGAGGGGGTTCTGGGTGTTAAATATCTTCCCCTGAGAGTCCAGAGCGTTCGGATCATAGTTTATCTGGAGATGACAGGCCCTTCACCGCAAAACACACACACAAACTGGAATAAAATATCAATACAGAGAGAGAGAGAGAGAGAGAGGAAGCTATATGAATGAAGATGTTATGCAGCTCTACCAAATTAATAAAGAACGCCACAATCTGAAACCATTATTTCAGACACATTAAGTTTAATAAAAATAATAAAACAAAATGGGGTCAGTAAGACATTTGTGATGTTACAAAAATATTTCTATTAAAAAACTGTTAAAAAAATGCAGCATATGTTTAGCATAGAATTATTAGTACAGTTGTATACATATTTTATAATAAAATGACTGCATTAACATTTATTTAAAATGGATTTAAAATGTATTTTAAATTGTAATTGTAAAATTGTAAATTGTAATAAGTTAAAAGTATATTAAATATAAATGTTTAAAATTAAATGCTGGGATGCCACAATACATGGAAAATAAAGTAGAATACGTTTCACCAAATCTAAATGAATGTTAAGCAGACAAAAAAAAAAATGATATCATAAATTCCCAAAATAATTCATAAAATCAAAATGAAGATATATATATATATATATATATATATATATATATATATATATATAGTATATATATATATATATAAACATACTACATTTTTGTCACATGATCTCATTATGTTGCATGAGACTTGCACTCAATTATCATCTTCTCTTTTTTTTTTTTGCATTTTTAATTCAATTTGTTTGAAAATGTATTCTCTTTTTGCAGTATGATCAAAAAATGAGTGAAAAAACCAACTCATTCATCGTCATACTGGAAATGTAAGGTCTGTTGCATTGTGGGATACATTCTTCAATGTGCCGTGCTCTTATATACTACACAACTTAGCAAATGCAGCAGGTTACCCGGGTCTTCCATCCATACAGAAAATGTACATACTGTGTACAGCATAGCCTACATACTGCAAGAATAAGAAAACCAGTATGTTAGCATGCTATTCTGAACAGCCAGTTCAGGCCACACCCCTCATTACTGGGAGGGTTCATTATGCAAATGATGTTGCTGGAGCAGTATCAAGGAGAAGCACACGCTCTGTTATGGTTTGCACCGCCGGGGCCTCCCTCTCCCAGATCACTCATACGGAATCATGGCCTAATAGCATCCCATTACCATAATTGCCAACACAACTAGTGTTCCATGTCTCAGTGCTTCTGAGCCGCTCCGGCACACGAGAGAGAGAGAGAGGGAGAGTGTTTCAATAGCCAAATGAAGGCCACTACTGATGTGCTTTTTGGCATTTGCATGCATGAAGAAGGGCCGTTTGTTTTGGGAAGACCCCATGAGGACCTTCTCTCTTCACAGCACTTCATATTCCACTGATGAGTTAACGGCAGCCTCCACTGCTGAATTCAGATTCACATTCCCATTACTTTTCAATTAATCCTTAATTAAAATATATCATGCTTCCTAACCAGCAAATCTCTCTTGATATGCAAATGCAGAGCATTTGAGGATTTTTGCATATCATTAAATGATGCTGCACATTTATGTCTTTGGACAAACAAGGGAAGGATGCAGTATGGTGCTATTCAAAGAATCCTCAAAAAATGTCAACATTGATTATAACAAGTAGAGCTGTAGTCAAGCCCAGCTTTGTCGAGTCCAAGACAAGTCCAAGACCAGGACCATTCGAGACCGAGTCCAAAGAGGTCCGAGTCCAAGTCAAGTCCAAAGGTTTCGAGTCCAAGTCAAGACCGAATCCAAATGAGAGAAAAAAAAAGGATCCTCTTCAAGACCACATACTTAACTATTGATAATGTATGTGATGCGAGAGACAGCTTATCTCCTATTCTAAGAAAATCATTTTACATTATGATTTGTAATGATCAAAAAGCATGTGTAAAGTAACAACTCTGTAGGACAGGGGTCTCCAAACTAGATCCTGGAGGGCCAATGCCTTGCAGAGTTTAGCTCCAACTGGCCTTAACACACCTTTCTGGATTTTTGTATTTTTTTTATTTGTATATTGATTAGCTGGTTTAAGTGTGTTTAATTAGGGTTGGAGCTAAACTCTGCAGGACACCGGCCCTAAAGGACCGAGTTTGGAGCTGTGGGATAAAATTATTTTTTATGTACTTTATTTAAAGTTAATTTACTTTATAATGCTGCTGTTTGCTGACATCATGTCTGTGGTCAAAAATGAAAATGACTGATGCCTTGGTGCAGCGCACACACGCAAAGCTTGGGATATGACGCATGTGCATGGTTAAAGCTATTTGGCGCTACTCGGCATGCGCACATAAATACAGCATTATTTGTCACACTGTACGACATTAATTAGTATTTCATTATTGTAAAGGGTAAGTTTAAGGCTGGGGTTGGTGTAGACTTTAATAAAACACAATCTAACAGGTGGAAAATTAAATTAGAAACATCTAAACTTTTCAGAACGCACCAAGTGCATCACTGGTCATGTGACAAGAATCAGCAAATCAGCTTCATCCTTTCGCTTAACAAAACTGAAAGCTAAGCCAAGATGGAGAAACAGCTGATCATAGCTGTACAAGGATGGCCATTTTTTAAATGAATTTATTAGCAGAGCTACTGAAAGGGATTTTTAGTACTGGAAATCCATTTATTCTTCATGAAACTTCTGCGTCTTCATGGAGAGCAGGTCATGGTGCCTAGCAACGTCAGACGCCACGGGAGCACAAGCATAAAGCGCAGGCTACAGAGTGCTTTGGAAAAAAGGAGAAAACGGCGCACCTAGTGTTTTCTACACTAGCATATTGAAAAAAGCATATTGCTGGACTCGGTCGAGACCAACGAGAACATTTGGCGAGTCTAATGACCAAGTCCAAGACAAGTCCGAGTGCAAACACCAACGAGTCCGGGACAAGTCCAGTCAAAGACAAGTCCGAAAAGTCCAGTGCAAACACCAACGAGTCCGAGACAAGTCCGAGTGCAAACACCAACGAGTCCAAGACAAGTCCGAGTGCAAGCAACAACGAGTCCAAGACAAGTCCGAGTGCAAACACCAACGAGTCTGAGACAAGTCCGAGTGCAAACACCAACGAGTCCGAGACAAGTCCAGTGCAAACACCAACGAATCCGAGACAGTCCAGTGCAAACACCAACGAGTCCGAGACAAGTCCAGTGCAAACACCAACGAATCCGAGACAAGTCCAGTGCAAACACCAACGAGTCCGAGGCCGAAAGCCAAAGTGTGCAAACACCAACGAGTCCGAGACAAGTCCAGTGCAAACACCAACGAGTCCGAGACAAGTCCAGTGCAAACACCAACGAATCCGAGACAAGTCCAGTGCAAACACCAATGAGTCCGAGACAAGTCCAGTGCAAACACCAACGAGCCCTAGACAAGTCCGAGTGCAAACATGAGTCCGAGACAAGTCCAGTGCAAACACCAACGAGTCCGAGACAAGTCCAGTGCAAAACCAACGAAGTCCAAGACGATAGGAAAATGTCTCAAGACCGGACTCGAGACTACATAATAACAAAGAATGTTTTATGAGCAGCATTATTAATATTAGAATAATTGAAGGATGTTGTAATTATTTTTTTGTAGTGTTGATGTTATTTTAGGTTATTATGTTTTATTAAAATTTATACACTTATACGATTATTAAAAATAATAATTGTAAAAAGCATATTAGAATTATTTTTTTGAATATAATATAATATAATATAATAAACCATTATTTATAAAATTGTTATTCCACATCCTGCCCAGTGTTGTTCTCCAAATGATGTTCAATTTAAAAGGCAATGAAAACAAATACTGTGAATGTATTTATGCAGGCTATGTGCAATCAAACATTATGTTTTATTTCTAAACTGAATGTTTACCATTTTAAAGTAGAAGCTAAAACACTGAATTAAAAATGACTTTTAAATAATTTAAATAATGTGCTGTGCTTAAAATACCATCTTTTAAAAATAATACCGTATTCAGTATGTAGTAAGGATTCTGTGCTGAGTCTTCATTAGCAGACAGGAATCTCTCTAGATCCACAACGTCCCTGAACACACACACACACACAAACACACACACGCAGCAACAACAACACACACTCCCAAAGGAGACACACAGTTCTGATGAATTGATTGACACCATTTTCCATCTGCCAGTGCTGTCAGAGAAAGAGATACAGGGGCCATTTCTGCTTGATTTCTACAGACACACACACACACACACACACACACACACACACACACACACACACACACACACGCATGAACAAAACACACCACACCCATTTAACTGCATCAAAACACTGAAATCATCATTAAAATATAAATGCAAGGTTTTATATTGAGCTCTATCCTTACAGAATGTCCTGTGATTGGGAGATAATCTGAATGGGAATACACTGTCAAAACACTGTTGTTCTTAAACTAGTTTAAGATGGTTTGCTGGTCTTATAACTGCACCATGGCTGTGGTCCGGCTGGTCTAGCTTCAAGGTTTTAGAGTAGTTTTGGGCATTTGTCTGCAAATGTTTGACCATCTAAACCAACAAACCAACTTAAGCTGTTTATTTCAGCAGGGAAAGCAGAACTGAAACGTCTAAAAGAAGCCCTAGTCACAGTACAACTCAATAACACGTCCACATCCGTCACGCTTCCTTCATGACAACTAAATCAGCACAATTAGCAGGCCACGCTAAACACTAACTATTCCATCAAAAACAGACCAATGACTTAAATCACAATCTCTCCTTTTATCATCAACAGTGAAACTCTTTTAATCCAGAATGTAATCTTTAAATACACTGCGTTTGACATTTCTGATATTATGATTAATTTGAAAAGCTAATTTTATCGTGACTGTATCTTCATCTGCACTCTGGCTCTAAAGTATGTACACTAGATTTCTAGTGACCAAATTCGTGTTCACGATGTTTCTTCCACAACAAACAATAAGGTACTCTGTAAATTTAAGATAAATTTGTCTGTAAAGGTATTTATACAAAAACTAGATGAGCCCCAGATACAGTAAGATGGTTAAGCCATGGGAAATGAGTCCTCTGCACAATTGACTTTTGCTGCATATTGAACTGCTGGTTTTGTGGTACTGGTATGGACAGATGGTAGTCTCAAATAAAACTCACGCAAAAAACACGAGCCCCGTAGACAATTTCACATGCATCCCCGTACACACAAAAAAGATTCACGTGTGTGTCACAAAAAGGCTCACATGCGCAAAATAAAATTATATCTTCACAAATGCAAAATCATTTCAAAATGCAAACACACAAGTGGTGCGTAGGCCACTGGAACAAGACCGGAATTACAAATCGGAACCAGTTTTTGAGTCCTCTGGCACAATCTTCCCACGTGACTCTTTGCAGATGCGAGCTTACCTGGAATTGAACTAAGCTGGTGCATTCGGAGCACGATTCTGCGCACCTTTTGCGAAATACTGGATTAATTAGAACGGAAATTAAGCTTTACATCAGTAATGCCCCTAGACAGGATGGAACAGCGCCCCAAGTGAAGCCCATTTTTAGCGATTTTAGCACTGAGCCTAAGCTTGTTTCTCCCTGACAGATGTAAATTTTTTTCATGCCATTAATCTTGCAGAGACGTCGAGCTTGAGTCGGGGACCGACGTGGAGCAGGAGAGTTATTTGATAATTATTTTTATAGTATTTTAAAATGTGTAACGCCAGGGCGTCTTTGCTTGCCGCTGTCTCGATTGCCTGCTCTGGCTTTATCGATAGTTGGTTGGGTAAGCTGCACTTAAGTACGACAGACCACGTGGGAAGAGAGCTCGCCAGGAAAAGTCTCAACACAAAAACACACACACAACAAATCCGAGTGGATTCGTCGACGATTTGTACATTCAGACACCGTACATTTAAAATCACAGGTTTTGTGCACAGTTTTTATCTACGAATGTGTTTTGCATTTGAAATGTATTTATGAATATATAATTTTATTTTGCGCATGTGAATTGCTTTTTTGTGAAATATCTTTTTTTTTTTGAATTTTTTTTTTGTGTGTACAGAAAGATGCTAAAATTGTATTTTCGTGGAATTATTGTGAAAACTGACTCCAATGGCCCCCCAACTGAGCCCGGGTTCTCCCAAGGTGTTTTTCTCCATTTGGTCACGACGGGGAGTTTGAGCTTTTGGTTGCTTGACCCGCAGTTGTCGCCTCTGGCTTGCTTAGTAGGGGACATTGTCGACTTGATTGCATAGAAAATACATTTTTGATGTCGACTTGATTGCATAGAAAATACAAAATAAAAGAACTAAAATATTTTTCGTGTCATATCGAATATCTTTATATATATATATAATATATATAATCATATATATATATATATATATATTATATATATATATATATATATATATATATATATAGACTATATATATATATATATATATAGTCACTTTGAAATAAATTGTAGCACATGGAAAATACTAATTTATTCAAATATAATTAATTCCTTCACAGAATGAAAGGTAATTTGAGACATTGTTAGTGGTCCAATTAAATACATTTGGGAGTTTGAAAAAAATGTTTAATTTCTAAAATTTTCCAGGGCCAAATATATCCATAGTTGACACAACACCCTATCTAGGGGATGAGAGAGTGGAATGAGACGCAGCCGGGAACAGATAACCCAGTCCAGCACAGCATCTCAACGTGATTCCCTCAGTAAGCATCTCTAAATCCGTTTCAGCCAAGAACTCATTAATTTTGTGCCACAATCAACATCTTCAGCCCACTATACGACCATCAGCCTGACTCATTCCTCAAATACAGTCTTGAAACCACACGCTGTTGATTATTGACCACAATGTTGAAGCCACAGTGACTGCTCGCCTAGCCACCCACACACACACACACACACACACTCGCTCTTTTCTCCAGCAGTTTTAATTTGACACCCTGAGCCGGGGTAACGAGGTGAGGAGAGAGGAGCCGCAGTGGAATTCATTAGCCGCGCCACTGCATGGTCCTCTCTCCCGGCGTTAATGACATCGGAGGCTGGAGAAAAACGAGACAGCCCAGACACAGGATGAAATAAACATGAGCACTGTCAGCACTGAAGCTTCGGGCTAAAGGGACGGCGAGCGCAGGGTCTGAAGACCTCCAGCCCTCGAAAGATCACACCAGACGCCTCCGGGACCCTCGGCGTGATTCTGAGCTGCATGTTATGTTTTGGGGTGATTAGGGGTGATTGTGATGTGGGTGTTATTGTGGGGTTGTGAAGCTGACTTGCTGTAGCGGTTTTACCGCGGTAGACTAGTGTTTGCACAGCTCTCAGTGGGCAGGACAACTTTTGGCTATTTACACGACAGACTGACGGATGAACACGGAGAAATGTGAAAATGCAGAGACGTGCGCCATACAAGTCGAGAAAGAAGCAGCTGTTGGAGGCGGAGCCAAAGTTGGCTATTCGAATGTGGCTCATCCAATCAGAACTCACAATATGCAAATAATAAAAGACTGGGGTAATTATTGTTAACTTAAAGTAAAACCATAAAAATAAAAAAATAAACATTATCTGAAACAAGATAAATGTTAACTGAAATAAAATCTAAAAGACCTAAACTTATTTTATTTAAGCTACATTTCAGTCAGTTTAACTTAAAGTACTAAAATAACTCAAACTAAACTGAAACTAATTAATAAAAATTAATATAACTATAGAGACATATTTTTAAGCAACGATAACACTTTACTATGTGGTCTCATTTGTTAACATGATTTAATGCTTTGACTAACTAACAATGAACAATGTTAATACAGCATTTATTAATCTTTGTTTAATGTTAGTTTATAAAATGTTCATCTTCATGTTAGTTCACAGTGTCTTAACTTTTGATTTTAATAATGTTATAGACAGATAGATAGACAGACAGACAGACAGATAGATAGATATAGATAGATATATGTACTTTTCCAGTGATTATATATTAATATTTCAAATTTTATTTATTATTCATTTTCTTCAAAAATTACTATATTATGATATATACCATGTCTGTGAGATAAAATCTAATCATAGCATAATGTAAGAATCACACCACATTCAAGACAAGAAAAATCCATCACCATACGTCACTGGGAGCAGCAACATCTACATTCTCATCTGCAATTAAATAATTAACTTGAAAGCAGCGCTCGGACCCCGCTGTTAGTGTGCATGCTGGAATATATTAAACACACACAGCCATCTTTGTCAGCTTCACTACAGATCAATTGAAATGGCAAGGAAAGAACATGCATGCAGGAAATGGAAATGTGTGTGTTGGCTGCGCTGCAATCTCCACGCGGCTCTGCATTAGTCATTTGGCCCCCGCCGGCTCGTGTCACCTCTGTGAGGAAGCCTGTCAGATTCTGCCAGTCTGAACAGCGGGAGAGTCAAGACCCAAATGCCCATAAAGTGACAAGTTAAACTTCTCTTAGACATTTCTCTTCTGTTTACATGCACAAAGAAACAAATTCAGAAATGTTGTATTTCTGATGAGTGCGTCCAGATGTGATTTTGGCGGAAAATCTTGAGAATTCTGTGGAATAGATCTAAAACGTGTTTCTCCTGGGAAAAAATAAAAAAAAGCAGGAGCATCTGTGATTTCATTCATTCAACGATTGCTGCAATACAGCTCATGTTTAAATTGGCATGAAATGAAAATTCACCCTAACTATTTGTAAATGCATGTCATAGATCTTATTGTGAAAGACTCGTCTGTACATGCTTCATTTTTTAACCTCGCTATGTTTAAATCAAAATAATTACAGCACATCTTCTGGTGAAAAGACAGAAGTCTCTCTGGTGACGTGTGGCAGAGTTCTCCAAGAGTTTAGTCCTTTTTGAGCACATTTTTAAGTGCAACGACCTACATCTCAAAAACTAATCAACAACAAATGGACTGAACCAAATCCCAAACCAACATTTTCCAACACTCAACTCGACACAATATAGAAGAAAAGATCTGTCACTACTTCCTTTTCATCGCGAACTTAACATGCAAATAGTAGCATTTCAAAAGAGCATAATCAAGTATATTTACGTTTTCCATTTAATTTATCCCAGACATGTGTGATATTTAGTGAGTGAACTATATATTTTGTTGCAAATTTTGTTATGGAGTGAAAACAAACCCAAAAACCTTTCATAAATAAACATGCAACAATGTATCATATATATGTTTGTGTTACCCTTTAATTTATGCCAAACATTTGTGATATTGTATATATATATATATATTGTAAAAATAATATTTGATTAAGAAACATGCAATAACTTTTATAGTAAAGTTATTTTTTCCACTTAATTTATTCCAGAAAATTGTGATTTTCAAAACGTATATATACTGTATTATTTCTGTGGAGTATAAACATTTTGCAAATTTAGCGCAAAAACAAAGCCTGCTTTTTCTAACCAAAAATATTTTGTAAACATGTAGGGCTGGGTGATATGGCCAAAAAATTATCACAATAAAATGTTTCATTATCAGCCGGTATCAATAATTATCACTATACATTTCAAATCTTTATTTCTTTCAAGTTTAAAGGCAGATTTTTGCTCCTAAATGAAAGTTGTAGAAACCAGACCATTAAGTGTGGTGCTAAACTACTCTTTATGTTCAGAACATGACAAACACTTCACGTTTTTTGAATTCTTTACACTCTTCCAGTCATTTTTCCTTAACAACATAAGTATCTTAATAGAAAAAATATTTTCTTAGTTTCTGCATTTTCTAATGAGTGATACTGTTTCAAATCATGAAGCAGGTTTGTGTTTTTGACTTTGATGTGCATCAGGCTGCAATATTAATAATATAAAAAAAGTTTTGTCTCTCAGAAATGCACATTTGACAGAAGTCGCTTGTGTTCATTTCAAATGAGTAGCGCGGTTTGCTCATATATAATATATACTCATATATTTTCCCTCCAAAAATATTTCATAAAAGAACAATATATACATACAATAATGTATAGAGTTCTGCTGAAATGTGTGCTGCATTTTGTACACTTTGTGTTGGTCTGTACTGGAATTTCTCCTCTGCTTTTCCTCTCTCAGGACGTTGGATGGAAGCAGAGTGTCTATGCTGCGTCGGCAGTCGACTGTCAACAAGTCAACATCCCTCAAACCCTCAATCTGACCGTGGTGATGCGACAGAGCGCTGAGCTGCCTGACACACCTTGTGAGGGTCGGCAGAGAGATGACCTCTAATCCTCAGACGCTGGAGGAACCGTCTTGACAGTCATCTGTACTAAAACGCGAGTTGGGTAGGGGCTTGACGGATGTGTACAGTAGACACCTGTCTTCCTTCATCGAGACCCGCTGGATGACGTGGGCCCTTTGCATACAGACGATCGTTTGGGACTGACTGCTGACAGATTTAACAGAGAGTCAGAGAGCGTCTACACCAGATCAAACAAACCCCCAACAGCACCGGCGCTGACATTTAGAAGAATATCTCCAACCGTCTCTTTCACATTCCTAATAAATCAAGAGTCAGCTCTTGATTTATTAGGCAAAAAGTCATATTGGCAAAAAGTCACCTCTAGGTGTAGGTCAGGCAATTGCGCGTGTGTTTGGCTTGGCTGCTCCAGCGACTCGACGTGTTTAAAAAGGAATTTCACATTAGCCGAGCCCTTCCAATGCAGCAATTAAGACGTCGTGAAAAATCTCCCGCCCATATATTGAAGGAGTAACGTATGGAAGAGTGAAGAGACGGCAGCACGAGTCTCTTTATCCGACCACACCACAGAAAGTGACAAATTGGCCTAGTTTTGGATTTAATTAATCACAGCGGCCTGACAGCTACCTGAGCTGGGCTGCATCATTAGCGCGCCGCTACCAGTGTGTTTGGGGAGTTTGTGATAGAACGAAGACGATTCTGTTCATTAACTCGCCCGGTTCAACGGATCAGAATAAACACACTCCAATATGACATCTTAAGAATGTTTTGCATTTAAGAAGATCACGTTAAAGATCTAAACTATATTCTGTTAATTATAAAACCAAGGTAATTGGGGCTTTTGAGAAATACCAGAAAATAATTTTGGTGTTCCACTGCATTGTTTTTAAATGTTTATTCTGTGTAAACATGAGCTAGATGGATGTTTTTGACCAATGTCTTGCTGTTTTTTTTAGCATCTTTTAAAACGCAACTTTTTTTTGCATTTATTTTATTGTGTTTTTGTCAATTTGTTAGTTTTTTTGTATATATGTATACAGTTCTTATTAATATTTATTTCAGTTTTAGTTATTAAACTATCTTAAATATACAGTATGTAAATATATAAGGGTCATCCAGGTGGATGAAGAAAACTGGTATTTTAATGGTAGAACACGGAAAGCTGTTGCTTGTGTGAGCAGCAGATATGATGGATTTACTGGAAAAGTCAATCTATCAATTTTACAGTAATTTAACAAATTTATTGCATGAAAGCAGCTAATGATTGCATGTTTGAATTGATCATACAACACAGTCCAAAGCATTATGATCACTATGTGATAATACTGACATTATGAGACTTTTATGTTCGCCAATCACAAGAGCTGGCCCTCACTTTTTAGCCAATCAGAAATGGCTTTCGGTGCAGGGGTTTGTCGATTAATAGGTGAAAGGCTAACGATCGGGATAAGTTTTAATTATTCATCATAGTCTTGTAAATATATGAGCATAAAAAAAAACAATATATTGTACGATTGCATTCCTCACCTATGCTATTTTTTGTTCTTATACTTGTGATCCAGCCCACAACGAATGTGCAGGTTTAGCTCCAATTAAACATTCTTCTCTTCATGTTTCTGACCAGAGATGAGAGAGACTTTTTCCACTTGATGCTCTTTCAGTTTCACCCGTCTGTTGCAAAACCAGCAGCGGCGCTCCAATCAAAACAATGAGACATGTCAGTGGACAAGAATAACAATGAAACGTGTCAGAGCTGATTAATAAAAGTACCGCCAGCACGGCGCTCCTCAACACCTACTTAAGGACAGCAGTAATTCACATCCTATCAAAGGGAATGCGACTTCTTAAGAACATCATTGAGATTCTGTCGCCGGTGTTGAGAGGCTGGATGGTGGGGCGTTGAGTGACGGTTCGAGGGACTGAAGGACAGCTGGACAGGCTCCAACACACCACAGCAGCGCAGGATGATTGACATCTTGTTTTTATTGGCGGCATCCCATGAAAAGGCAGGTTCAGGGTTCATCCCCGCCCACCTGGACAGACGTACTCAGAGAAGCGTCATGAAGCATGTGGATAAAGAGACGCTGAATCCATCATCTGACGACCAGAAGATAAATCAGACCAGACTGACGTGTTAAACAGGTCATAATTTAGATGCAATGCATGTGATAGTTCACCCAAAATTAACAATTCGCAGTCATGGTTAATTCAGCCTCATGTCATTCCAAATCCATACGATTTTCTTCAGTGAAAAACAAAAGTACTAGACATTTTAAGTATGATTTTAACAATCTGATTTTAAATAAATATGATCCTTATATACTACCAGACTATAAAAGATTTGTATTAAAGGTTTTGAATTAAGGATGCATTTATTTGATTAAAAATACAGTAAAAACACTAATATTGTGAAATAGTATTACAATTTAAAATATCCGTTTTCTATTTGAATATTTTTTAAAATGTCATTTATTTTTGTGATCAAAGTTGAATTTTCAGCATCATTACTCCAGTCTTCAGTGTCAGAAATCATTCTAATATGCTGATAACTTTTGACTGGCACTGTATATTTTTTTATTCTAATATGCTGATAACTTTTGACTGGCACTGTATATTAATTTTTATTTATATTTTTTTTTTTTTTAAATGTATAATTTGGAGTTCAAACAACAGCTGTGTTGTGGAAGGCACTCAACTTTAAGTGTCCTTGGCACAATCATGAGAACTAACAGGTCCGATTTGTGAGCAAATCATTCTTTTGAGTCAAATCTTTTCAATGTAAATGTTAATCCAGTTCACAAAATCAGTCTGAGTGATTCATTCACTTATCTGTTTCATGAATAACTTACTGACTCAATGATGTGGTTGCAACAGCTTACTAAAAAGAAGATTATCATTATCTGTTTCATGAATAACTTACTGACTCAATGATGTGGTTGCAACAGCTTACTTGCAATGATTTGTATCGTAAAAAAAGCGCTATACACAAATAACTTGAATTGAATTGAATTGATTATCTGTTTCATGAATAACTTACTGACTCAATGATGTTGTTGTATATGGTTATTCGGATTAATTTGAATGTTATCTTTTTGAACATACATTGTACTTGCATGGGGGGGAAAGCTAATTGCACAATCTTCTAAATTTCTAAATAAATAAAAGTTTGGAACGACATGGTTTGGCTTACATTCATAATTGTGTGATCATCCCCCAACAGCCTTAGTGATTGAGACATGTATATACACCACATTTATACAATCATTAAATGGGAGTTTCGTAGGGAAAAAGCACAGGCTACTCACAGATCTTCTCATGCATACTGTATGCAAAAATTAGACATTTTTTCATTATGACAAAGCTCCAGTCTGATTGGTTGGCTTTGGCTAATTGCCATGAATCAAGGTGCAGAGGTTTATCCATCAACCAGCAAACAAAGTCATGTTTACAATTCCCAAACTGCTACAATGAAGGCTTATGAGGAAAAAATTGTTGCCCGGCCAATGCATTGCAAGCATCCACTCCCATCGTGCATAACATTGATTGGATTTTAATGTGGTGTTAACAAACCTCAAAAGAGGCAATAAACTGCAAAGTGGCTATTGACAATTGGCATAAAGTCTGGCTAAACAAGACATTCAGTCCAAAAGTGTTGAAATCGCTGGCATTTGGATTAATGGAGGTCTTTAAAATGCTCTACCTTTGACTCTGAGAAGATATAAAAAAGATGGCGTGGGAAAATGGCTCCAAATATGCAGCATTAAAATAGATGCAAGCGCACAAATAGCTGCACCACAGTTTGTGCTGACAGACCTGAAAATGAAAAAGAATGTTGCCATGTAAAATTTCCTACAAGCTGTAAATATTTTATGAGCGCTCGTTTTGACACCAGGCTGTATATTCCTAATTTGTGTTGCTGGCTGGCAACACAAATGGGTTGTGAATAGAAAAAAGGAGGGGGAAAAATGAGGTGAGGTGGCTTTGGAGCAGAGGAGAGATGGGTAATGAGAGGAAAGGAGATAAGAGGCGACTGAAAGTGGCGGAAAATGGACTGCACAGGCAATACGAGGGAGATTTTGTAGTCGGTGTGCTACACAAAACATCTGAAATGGCCCATTTAACGGCTCCGTATTGCATCGCTCTCGACGGCTTCATTTTCATACTCCATGACGGTGGAAGATGGATTGAGCGCATGAGATGAGCGTTTTATCAAGGTTACGTTAACCTCCAGCCTTTATCTTGCAGGAGATGAAGTTGGAGGTGATCTACGCCACTAGAAGTAAACAGGAGAAAACCCATCAGCAGACTGAGGAATTCAGAAAGAGCACGAGCAGATAATGGCAACGCTGACTGGCATTTTCATTAAGAGCTCTGCATGCTACTCTTACAATGCAAGCACTCTACTGATCACTGGCAGAAAATGCACGTGTTTTAAGTTATGGCCAACTTTGATTTCTAGAGCTGATCTCATAGTTGGTTTGATTGCTGCGTTTGATCTCGTCTCAGCCTCAGACAGCATGTCAATGGACCACCAAACACTCACTGTCTGATGCAAATTACAATGAAACATTCTCAATGGCATTAAACCTCTGCAAGTTAGTCAGGATTGCTCCCATAGCAACTGTGGACCATACAGAAGTTCACACCAATCAAGCAAACCAAATTCTGACATCAAACTGAGGACTGGGACTATATGCTATTGCTATATAATAAAACCCATGTATGACTGGATTTGATCCTGAATTCCGTGGATTTCATCCTACATCAAAAGTGAGGGAAAAATGGGATTTAGGCCTACAAAAGCAAAACATGGCATGAAAATATGCATACACACAACTCAAGGCAAGGCAAGGCAAGGCAAGGTAAGTTTATTTATATAGCACATTTCGTACACAATGGTAATTCAAAGTGCTTTACATAAAAGAAGGTAAAATAATCATGAAGAAAAATAATAACAAAAATAAAACAAGCAATTTTAAAAACATAAAACAAGCAATTTTAAAACTTTGGAAATTATTTAAAAATTGACTTATTTAAAATTAATTTAAAACAGTTAAAAATAGAAAATGATTTTACATAGAATACAGTGAATATGTAAAATACTGTGCAATCAGTTCGGACATCGCACAGTGCTCATTCAACAAATGCACAGCTAAACAGATGAGTTTTGAGTCTAGATTTAAATGTGACTAATGTTTTAGCACATCTGATCTCTTCTGGAAGCTGATTCCAACTGCGGGCGGCATAGTAACTAAAGGCGGACTCCCCTTGTTTTGTGTGAACCCTTGGTATTTCTAACTGACTCGATCCTAATGATCTGAGTGGTCTGTTAGGTTTCTATTCAGTGAGCATATCTGCAATGTATTTAGGTCCTAGATCATTGAGTGATTTATGAACGAGTAAAAGTACTTTAAAATCAATCCTAAATGTAACTGGAAGCCAGTGTAAGGACCTGAGGACTGGTGTGATATGCTCAGATTTTCTGGTTCTAGTCAGAATCCTGGCAGCAGCGTTTCTGGATGAGCTGCAGCTGTCTAATGGTCTTGTTGGGAAGGCCGGTGAGGAGACCATTACAATAGTCCACCCTGCTGGTGATAAAGGCATGAACAAGTTTCTCTAAGTCTTGACTGGAAACAAAACATCTAATTCTTGCAATGTTTTTGAGATGATAGTATGCTGATTTAGTTACTGCTTTGACATGACTACTGAAACTAAGGTCTGTCTCCAGAATCACACCAAGATTCCTGAGTTGATTTTTAGTTGTTTGTCCCCTTGAGTCAAGGTATGCATTCACCTTGAAAACTTCATCTTTGTTTCCAAATGCAATAACTTCAGTTTTTTCCTGGTTTAACTGAAGAAAGTTCTGGCACATCCAACTATTAATTTCTTCAATACATTGGCAGAGGGAGTCAATGGGGCTGTAGTCATTTGGCGATAAGGCTAGGTAAATCTGTGTATCATCAGCATAGCTGTGATAGTCAATTTGGTTCTTTCTCATTATCTGACTTAGTGGGAGCATATACAGGCTAAACAAGAGTGGTGCCAGAATTGAGCCTTGTGGGACTCCGCATGTCATGGACGTCCACTTAGACTTATGCTCTCCTAGACTCACATAATAACCTCATAATAAACTCAAGCGCATATGTACAAACTTTTGTGCTTGTATACCAGTTAATAAAACAATCAAACATTGATAACAAATGAGTATAGAAAAATATGCAATCACAATATGCATTTAGATTATTATATGCACAAATCAGAAACACATAAATTGCTTTGTGATAAATTAGCTAACTGAATTAACTAATAAATTAATTGCAATAATGATATCCTGATAAGAAAAACATGAATAAACTATTAAGATGAACTGTGGTTTATGAAGAGGGATGCATTTTTTTGTTGTTGTTGTTTTTTTAACAAGGGTTATTGTTACAATTCAGAAACTGTTGTATGCTTACGTTTAGGATCATTCTATGCATGTCTTCATAAATAACATCCAGGTTCCTAAGATGCGATTCACTGATGCACATTCAGAATAAAATATTCATACACCACCTAATCGAACTGAACTCTGACAACAAACAGCTCTAGTGTGAATGCTCCTTCAGAGTTTGAACTAGTAAATGGAAAGTTTTTGTTGACGCCCAAAAATCTGGCTTACATTTACATAAGATGAGTGAAATCACAAATGCATCAGTCATAAAGCAGGATTGTGTTTGAGCTGAATTTGACGACGTTGGATGCGGGAAATGAAGCATGACGGAGCAGAGAAGAGCAGCGCTCATCTCAATCCACATGACTCACGCCTGTGTTCTGGGCCAGCAGTCAGAAAACGCCAAAGAAAGAAAGAAAGAGAAAATACTCGGCACACAACACAACTAAACTGACTTGGATTACTCAAAAAAAAAAAAAAAAAACTCTAGGACATCTTGTACCCTGAAAACCATTGTGAAGGTATCCTTAGAACAGTTTTTAGAACACATTTCACAACTGCTGATCAAAGGCTGTAGTTTGATATAACACAAACACACTGTCCTCAGCTGACCACTCGAATGACAAGCACCTGTTTCATCTTCCACATCCCTGACAGCACAGAGATTGCATGACTTCACAAGTGCTGATCTAGCTAGAAAAAGATAACGCCTTCTTCCAAAATCCAGGATTTAACTGAGCATAACTGCTGCTTTCCAAAGTACTCTACAGCGCGATCTGATAGAAAACAGCTCATTGTGATGTACGTATGTAAGCAAGGTGAGACGAGTTACGGACTACAGAAAGTCGACTTCAAGCATTAAACAACACTGCATGCAGTTCTGCTGGAAACTGCGGCCGGTTCTTGCGTGTGCAGGAGGAACTTCAGTCTTCCGGAGCCCGTGATGGCACTTGCGTCTGTGCTGGGAAAGCAGCCAAAACCGCCGCTCTCTGCTTCTCCCAAACATTTGTTTCCTTTCAGGGGGCACAAGGCTCCACATGCTTCCTTAAAAAAACATTTCCGTGCCACGAGCACTGCTTCGAGGGGACCATTTTAAAATGGTAAAAGACTGTACACTTTCACAACCGACTAGTGTGCTAATTGCTGTACGTGTCCATAGATTTATTATATGTACAAACCATCAAAAAAGTATTACTCCATAATATCAAATCATGTTCATTTCACTGTCTAAAACACAGTGAAATGTGCATAAATGAGGCAATTATTGATGGTTTTTATGAGAATGGCGGAGAACTGTGGGAAGCGGTATTTTAAAGACACATTTTTCGCTGGACACAATGGGAAGACTGGCAGACATAACGACAGACAGCGGCTTATTACTGCCATATATTAGCATGTCTAATTATGAGCGATTTGCATAGCCAGGCTATTCATACAGGAGGAGAGAGAGAGCGAGATGGTGGCGTTTCTCCAGTCTCTGAGGGGAAGCACACAGGAAAAATCATTTCTGTATCGATTTATAACATCACCACTGAATCATATGCATGGATCGGTCATGAAGGTTTGCTGGACTTCCAACAAATCATTTAGTCAATTAGCAAAGTCAACTACGTTATATACACTTCTGTTCAAAAGTTTGGTGTTGGGAAGATATTTTATTGTTTTTGAAGTCTCTTCTGCTCACTGAGGCTGCATTTATTTGATCAGAAATACAAAAAAAAAAAAAAAAAAACTGTAAAAATGTAAAATATTATTATAATTTAAAATAGCGGTTTCCTGATTTAATATCTGTTAATGTAATTTATTTCTGTGATGCGCAGCTGAATTTTCAGCATCATTACTCCAGTCTTCAGTGTCACATGATCTTCAGAAATCATTCTAATATGATGATTTGGTGCTCAACAGACATTTCTGATTATTATCAATGTTGAAAACAGTCGTGCTGCTGAATATTTTTTCTGGAAACCGTGACAGATTTTGTTTTTCAGGATTCTGTGATAAATAGAAAGTAGTGTGTCATACATTATTTTGTTATATTTAAACAATTTCCATTGTAAATCTATCTAGACCTGATGTTCAAATCATTGTACACCAATCAAAACCCAGTAATAATTCTAAAAAAGGGGCTCATTGTAAAACTCATGATTGGTAAACCCAAGTGACCCAAAAAGTCATTTTAAAAGCTTAAAAACATACTTTTAACATTCAAATATCACATTTCATGACTTTTCCTAACGGTAGGAGAAATGATTATACAGAAACATATACATTATATGTAAACAACATTTCAACTTAACTCAAATAAAATGCTTCAACAGCCTTCATGAAAAAAATGAGCGCACATTACTTACGTTTGTATTCTCAGAGACCCAGACATAAAACATGAATGCAGTTAATCTTCTCATGCTAACATTCTCTGATTGATGTACAGTCATACACAGTTTCCACAAAAATATTCAGCAGCACAACTGTTTTCAACATTAATAATAATCAGAAATGTTTCTTGAGCAGCAAATCAACATATTAGAATGATTTCTGAAGATCATGTGACACTGAAGACTGCAGTAATGATGCTGAAAATACAGCTGCGCATCACAGGAATAAATTAAATTTAACAATATATTCACATAGAAAACAGTTATTTTGAATTGTAATAATATTTCAAAATTTTACTGTATTTTTGATTAAATAAATGGTGAGCAGAAGAGACTTAAAAAATTTTTTTTACAAATCTTGCCGACCGTAAACTTGTGATTTCTAAGCATAATATCATAAAAGGACATGCACACAAAAGAGACTTGATGTGATCAGATGCAAATAAAAACGTAAATCTATCATGTCTGTAATGCGACGTGCTGGAAAGAGGTGCAGATGTAGAGAGCGTGTGATGTATGAGAGGTGAAAAGCGTGGCGGGGGGGTTCGGATCCCTGCATCCTGAGAGCCCTGGGCAAAAGTGGGATAAATGTTGATTAGTGTTGATTTTGTCCAAGGAACACCCGGCAACTGACAGTGGGACTAAACTGCAGTGAAAGGCAGCCATTAATCTTGCTCTAGTTTAAGGAGTGTATATTAATTTGTGTCATTTCCAGTACGTGGAGAGAGGCCTCTAGTCGAGCCGGTGACGGCGAGGGGGGACGAAATGAGATTCCCAACCGCGCATTAAAGACAGACGACTCCTCCGGGGTTGGTATGGCAACGGCGCTCACGAGAAGCACTTCACGTTCACTTTAATGCACATTACAAATTTTCAGATTTGATTAAAGTCGTAACATATCAAGAAAGCTGGCAGTAACGGAGGGCCGAGCGTGTCTCCACCTACCAGCTTTACGACGAGCGACACAAAGCAAACGGCCAGATAAAATCACCACAGCGTCTCTGTCTAATGCACTGAGCGCCATCTCGTTCATTCATATCTCTGTGAGCAGAGCCCGTTTGAGCACAAGATACGATCTATTGACAAAAGAACAGATTCTGAGGCAGTTTATGAGGTTTTATTACGCTGGTGAATCTGCCATTTTATAATGGTTTTGTCTTTGTATGGTACAAAATCTCTGGGGCTGGCCAATATATCAAATATTAGGAATCAGGCCTGCAACAGCCAGTCAATAAAATTGACAATAGTAGACAATGAATTTGCTATTTAGAGGGTCTTTAACAATAGTAGACAATGAATTTGCTATTTAGAGGGTCTTTAATCTGGCTGCATTTAAAAAAAAAAAAAAAAAAAAAACTAAAAATTGTGAAATATTATTACAATTTAAAATAACAGTTTTCTTTGTGAATGTATTGTAAAATGTTATTTATTCCTGTGATGTGCAGCTGTATTTTCAGCATCATTACTCCAGTCTTCAGTGTCACATGATCTTCAGAAATCATTCTAATATGATGATTTGCTGCTCAAGAAACATTTCTGATTATCATCAATGTTGAAAACAGTTAACTTCTGATCAATTTCTTGTATCCTTTATGAATAAAGGTATTAATTTCTTTAAAAAAAGTGGATTTTTGATAGTTTGAAATTGTTTTGGCTGTATTAGGAATAAGTGTTAAGAAATGTAATTGTTTTAGTTCCTTAATAGCTCTGCTAATGATGCTTTCCTCTATTTTAGAGATACAGACATTTCAAATAAAACCAAATGTCATGAAAATAATTTAGTCTAGCATATTTTACTCAAAAATATTTTCTGACTTTTTTGCATGTGATATGTCAAATTATGCAACTGTGCAATTAATTTATTTATTTATCATGCTTTTTATTTCCTAAAGACGTCATTATTAGACAAACTTATCACCTATGGGAATGTTTTAATAGTGTCTCATTTTAACGTCAGTAGTGAAAACGGTATCAGAGTTGGTAAGTCTGAATCATCTCCATGAATCAGTTTCAATGAATTACATATTGAATATTATCAAGGCTAAAAAAAGTCAAGCTATAATTTCTCTAATGCCTGTATAGACAGACAGAGAGATGCATAAACAGTCCAACATCATCTTCCACAAGCAGCTCAATCAACAGCACCCCAAACTCGCCGTCGTGCTTAATTACCAAATAGCATCACAGTTAAATTCCAGCTATTAAGCTTCTTAATATGATTATCCACATCTCAATTAGGCCACTGACAATTTGCATAAATTCATAAGGATGTGATTGTGCTCCAGTGTATACTCAGAGAAAACGATGACAGATCTCTCCGTAACTGCTGTTGCGTGCTCTCCTAATCTCATTTCTGCAAAAGCCTGCCGAAGCCGTTCCAAAAAACACGCCCACGCCGGCCGTGTGCTGCCAGTCAGCATTGTGCGCCTCTATTATGAGCTGGATTAGGCTTTAGCGTTTCCGCTTGAAGGATGATGAGCCGGTCCAACAGATGTGATTCTCATATCCTGCTCGTTGGTGCTCGGCGGAGATGCTGCATCAGCATGTTTAAAAAAACACACAGAGAATGAAAGACGGAGCAGCATGCATTAGCACTGAGACCAGGCCGACCGTGTGTCAGTGACGCAGAGAGTACCGATGCACGCACAACAAATGATCTCAGGCAGCTGTGCTGAAGAAAATGACCTGCTTTCTTTGTCTTCAGGAATCACACACCTGATCGGAAACCTGAGGGAAGCACCGATCCACTGAATGTTACTCACTTGTGTTAGTCAACAGGAGTGAATGTGGAGTCGAGGCCTAATCGAGTCAGATCTGGAAAAGCAGTGATAAACGCAAAAGATAAATTGCAATAACCATCGTGCATGGAAAATAAACTTGTAATAGGAAGCAGAAAACAATTGCACATCTTTTCGTGTTTATTTCAAAGCATGTGCAACTTTTTATCTCCGTCTTTTTTTCCTCACAATCGCAAGTTATATCTTACAATGAATTCCAAATGACCAGATATAAACTTGTAAATGTGAGGAAAATCTGCAACTGTCTTTATTTTTTTTTGGTAAAGATGTTTTAAACTTGTAAATGTGAGGAAAATCTGCAACTGTCTTTATGTGAATATAAACTAACAATTGTAAGATCAGATATAAACTTGTAAATGTGAGGAAAATCTGCAACTGTCTTTATTTTTTGGTAAAGACTTGTTGCAAAAAAGTTTCTTTTACACAATCTTACACAGTATACTAGAAAAAATATATAAATATGTAGTAAGTGAAAAAGTGGGCATTAATTCAATGAAATCATTTAAAAATAGTAGTGATCTGCATTGTTGTCTTGGAAATAAAACAGGATTATTTAGCATTTTTAATAAATTCTAGTTTAACTTTTGGCAGTGTGTTCAAATTATGAATCAAAAAAGATGTTAGAATCATGGATGATTTAATATTTTCTAGTTAAAAAAAAAGAATTGGAAAAAAAACAATGCATTTTTGGATGCAGTGTTGCACGTTGCAAATTGGCGATTGTAGCAGATAATATTCGATGTAAAGTGAAAATCTTCATACTGTGCACAGTGTACTGCAGCAATAGTACAAATAATAAGGTAGTATGCTATACTGAGTACAGCCAAGTATTTGCATATTTTAAGACACTTGAAAACAATTCTATTTATGACGTGCATGGCTTAATGCACCAAAATTGGCTGTTTTTAATATGATCGTAACAGACGTCCTCTTGAATCCATTTAGTGACATCAAGCATGTCATTGTTAACGCCACACACTCTTAAATCGTCTGTCTGCTGGTTTGTAACCAAGCTGCCGTAGATGATTTATTCCATCTGTAATGAGCTATAGAAGTGTATACTGTGTGCACTGGTGTGTTCAGCCTGAGCTTCCCACAGGACCCAGAGAACTGAACGCGCTCGCAGTAATCATATCTCTGGCTCGTTTCAACGCTGTCAAATATTCCCGCCCTGCCCTCTGCTCACCTCATTCTCACCCATCAAAAAATAACATTACATCACCCGAACCCCCAGGCGCTAAACCTTACACCGTTTAAACACATGCCACAAGAAAACTAGCCTTTTGTTGAGGTTTGCACAGAGAGAAAACACTGCAAGTCAAGATTTGTGAGGTTTGACAGACGTTTAGAAGATTGAGTTTTATAATCATCATCATATGCTTACAGATGGTAGCAATAAAAAAAACATCACACAGTGTTAAAACCAATAACTAAATGAGCTCTTCATTTTCATATTTCAGTTTTTACAAAGCCAGTGAAAGCTTTGCAAAAACGTAATTAAAAGAGCTTGTTTATTATAGAAATGTTAAAACTAAAATTTTGTAAAAGAAAAAATAGTGTCAAAACCAATAACTAAATGAGTTTCTCATTTATCAGTCAGAAAAAAAGAAGAGCTCATTTATTATAGAAATTTTAAAACTAAAAATAATGTAGAAAATAATCATACAGTTTCTGTTATTTTTGTTTTTAAAAAGCCTTTTGCTTATTATAAAAAATTAAAAACTAAAAATAATGTGCTAAAATACATTTTAGCTAATAATGTAATATTATTACAATTAATAATATATTATAAAAAATAAAAATAAATAATATTATCTAGTTATTAGCTCTTAAGACATGAATGCATTGCTTTATAAACATGAATTAAAAACAAAACAAAATAAAATAAAATAAAATAAAATAAAATAAAATAAAATAAAATAAAATAAAATAAAATAAAATAAAATAGTACCTAACCAGGGTGTCTGAAGTTAATGACTATTTGTACTCTACTTAATACAAAATATCCGTTTTGAGACACTCAAAAGCACTCAAAATCCAAATTACCCATTCAGGGTTTTTGGTCCAACTTGTTTACGATAAAGAAAACAATTTTCAACAGTCAATGTGAATAAAGAATGGAATAAACAAAAAAACAACAACAACACACAAGCCACCGAGTGCATAAACAGCTTCCATTAGGAGCCTTCTGAAGTTAACGACTATTCGAATGCAATGTAAAATCTCTGACAGGCGCTCAAACCCTCGTACTCCTCAACGGCAGAGCGCCGCTACTGAGTCTTTGTCAACGCTGGAGGTTCAAGGTGGTGTCAAAGAACAAACTCTGACATTCAGCAATTAGATGCTTTGACATCATTCTGAAGTTCCAAGAGATCCAAGAATTACGCTTCCATAGAGACGAGTCCCCATGTGTCAGAAACACTGAGACGAAACCAAAGAGGGAAAAAAAGAGATGTATTTGCACGGCTCCTTTCAAGTGCTGGCTGGGTTATTTCGCCGTGAAGAATAATGACACGAGAGTTTGCGTGGTATCGGGTCTGTGTGAGCCAACTGAACTGGCTGGAATTGTCTGAGAGTGTATTTTTGGAAAGCCATTTGGTGCCAGGTCCTTTCCAACACGATTCTGTGCTGCACGCTTCACAGATCACAGACGCTGAGACAAGACACTGCCATTGTTTCATCAGCGTGTAAACAAGTGCATTGCTCTGTTTCTGTTTAGAACCTGTTTTGAAACTCATCACTAATTACATTTTTAAAACTGCATGCATGTGGTGCATTTAAAAAAAAAAAATGCTAAAAATCGAACTAAAGCCATTAAATTTGCACGCGTGAAGAAAAAAAACAAAGCAAAAATGAGACAACTGTATTTTTTGTACTCATGCTATTTGATGGGAAAATATTGCTTGAAAAATAGCACAGCCAAAAGAGTCCATGCATTACAGCGATTTTAACCAAGGTAGACCAGAAAAACACAGTCCAGATAATGCACAAAAATAAAATGTTAAATGCATTAATATTAGTAATCTGCATAAAAATGATTCCATTAATCTAACTGTGCACATCCTTCTGCATTAATATAAAATGTGTGGTTTGTGTTTATCATCATTTTACAGTGATTCTGAACAATGTGTCTAAACTACAACACATACCATACAAAGATGACAGTGTAAACGTGCAAAAAGACTATAAAATCCACCTATATGCACACACACACACAAGCTTCACACAGACACATTCTTCAGACAAGAAAGAAAATATGACTGGAATGAAAGCGAGTAGAGAAGAGCGGCGTGAAAATACGGCGGTGTCTCAGACGTTTGGACTAAAATAAAGTGTTCCTTCCTCCTTCTGCAAGCAGAAGAACGCTGCGGCTGTTTAGATTTCCCTCTGCGTCCATCGTTCCTTTATGTCCCAGTAAAAACACAGTGGGGTCAAAAGGTCGGGTCGTGACCCAGGGCCGAGTCCTCCCCTGCAGGTGTCAATTGGCACACTGGGAGGAACTGTAAAAACACACTCTAGACTCACTGACAGGACTGAATGTGATCTTGAGCTTTAAAAAAAATTGGACGTTTAAACTGCAGAACTATATGAGATACTTTCCACTCCACCAAACACAATCAGATCTTTACTCACTTTTAATGTTACATTGTTACCGTAACATTTTTTTTTTTTTTTAATGCAGATAAATAGCTAAATTAGTTACTGTGATCATTGCATAAAAATTATTAGGTTAAATATATATTCCAATATAGGCTTTTAAGTCACAAGAGTGACAGACAAAGTAAGCATGTTTAAATCACATGACTTCATATTCATAATCTTTAACTTTTTAAATTTATTTTATACATTTTAACCACCTAATTTTGCAAATCTCTGTTGAACATGCATCTTAAAACCTTGAAATGAGAATATAGAGTTTACTTGTTTTTAACAGAAATACTGACAAAATGCAAAATAAATACATTTGAGTACATTATACTACCAGCTCCATTTACTAGAATCATAAAAGAATACATGATAGAATAAAGAGTATGCGAATACTAAATAGTTTGAAAAGAAACACACCTATGTCTTATTTTCCAGTTTTTAAATTTATGTTTCAATTTTACAAGGCATTTACAAACATGCTCAAAAGTAAAATTTAAGGCAATTCTATTTTATTGCAATTTTAATAAAAGAAGTTGATCTGTAAGTTCTGCATATTTGTTTTCAACAATAACTCTTAGCAAACTAGCTTTACAGTCCTCCACCGTGTTAAACACACACTCAGCCAAACATCACTCCTGCACACTTTTGCCAAGGAACCAGCATCTCCACAGACGCCAAACAGAATAAACACTATTCATGAGCTATTTTGATTCCTGCATGATTTCAAAACAAATAAAGTTAACAACCGTACAACTCGGTATGTCTGCGGCTTTGCCTCTTAAAACACTGAATGACTGAAAAACAAAGCGAAAATGACAGTAAACATTTAAAATCGGAAACAGACACGACCAACGTAGAAGTGTTTGAATCCATCTTTAATTCCTACAAAGAGTTTTCCTGAATATGATAAACATCCAAGGATGTGTTGAAGGCTTTCTTACAAACAAACCTCAAACTCCGTGTCTTTTCGACCTGTCTTTCAGAGCTGATGGTCGCTTCATATTTTAGCAGAAAAAGGGCAAAGAAGAGCAGAGCAGTCTGGGATACGTCCACATCGCTCCGCGCTCGAACTCTTCATGAACTCGGGAAAAGCAAAACAAACAGAAAAAGAAACGGCAGGGAGTAAAGCTCCACGCATAACTGCGTCACTCCCATCTCGAACGCATAGCAGGCCGCAGAAACCCCCCGCTCTGCTCACAGCTCTAACTCAATGAAAACATCATCGCCAACCATCACGGCGGCGGAGACAGAGACAGAATAAACAGAGATGAGAACCACCCACGGCCTCACAGCTGGAACAGAGCAGTCAGAGAGATAATGATAAAGAAATCTGCTTTATCCTTCATCTAGTCCTTTTTATTTCATGCACTAATGACTGTGAAACACGCTGGAACCGTTTCCACATCAGACCGCAGAGAGATAGCGTCTCAGTATCTCTCCAGCACAAATCCATCCTCTCTCGGCTCGAGAAAAACACACCAGTGGCTTTGAGCAGCTCTGCCTTGACACACCAGACCACAAACGTCACCTTTAACCCCTTTCTCAGCATCTACTCTTACATCCACAACGTTTTTAATCATTGCAATGGCTCCACAAAATGAAACAAGGTTTCCCTCCAAAAATGCACAAACACAATGTTCATTCATCGCTGTAGCCAAACACAACTAAATAAACATTTCAACTAAGCAACTTATGGCAGTTTGTAATTTAATCCTGCTCTTTCCTAACCAGAACCTAGCTGGATTTTTGCACAAAAACAAGTCCGGTGCAGTGCAAGAGTAGTAAAGATGATTTAGCAGTCAGAGGTCGAAGAAGCTGAACTTCTACAGACGTTTCCCTTCATTTCCTCACAAACCCACATTTACCGTCTGAAATCCACACTCTGAAACATCCAATGCACAAACACCATGCCGCTACAGCACAACACTGTGTTTCCAATTAGAAGATTTTTTTATGAGAGGATTTACTTAATTAAAAATGTCATGGCATGTGCTAACCATTAAAAGACAACAATTTGCTTTCACAGCTTTGACCAGACACTGAAAAACAAAAACAAATCTCCAACAAATATCCAGTGTTTAAAGAAAAAAAAAAGCATGGTGTATTTTTTAAAAGCAGAGCATGGCTTGCCTGTTTTTTCTTTGACTTCACACAGGACGTTGAAGAGCGCTGGCTTCATTCTGTGGCAGTTGAGAGCATGTTTTCTGAAACACAACACAAGGCCGCGGTGAGCGTCTCAACTGACGATATTTCACTCCGCTAGCAAAGACTTATTTATCTGTCTGCTGCCTGAACGTACAGTGATCGTGGTGAAATGAAAAGCACATACTAACCTGAGCAAACCCATGCTAGTCTCTGTTGATCATATTTTGCATGCATACAGTGTACATAATATTAACAAAATCCTATTAGTAACTAGCACTATTTCAGTAATTTATCATTCATATTTTTGTATCTTTGCATGTATTGTAATAGTTTTAATTTGATCATTTAAAAAAAAAAAAACATGTTTTTTATTGAACACATCCATGTGCAAAAACAATCAGTTTGATTAATTAATGTATTCAAACATTTAACAATAGTATGTAATAATGCAGTATTATAATAATTATAATACTCCTGAGCAATAATAATGCAGAAATGGAGTGATTAGATTTTTAAACTATTAATTAATTCAAATCATAACACTGTTTTTGCAAATATTTCTAAAATACACAGGGGAAAAAATAACATAAGATGATAAAATATATTTGAGTTAATTGAATTAAAAACCTCTGTTCTGAGCAATATTCGTCCTAAAGGGACACGGTCAGACATGTGATATGAGTCTCACTGCTGTGTCAAATTCTATCTTGGCATCTGTTCATTTCTATTGACAAAAACATGAGCACTGCGTGTCACAAAAATACACTGATGTCTGTCACTACACACCACAAGTGTTTGGACACACTGACAACAGCGACGGTGTTATCAGTCCATTTACGGATCCCTATTTAGTCAATAACTCCTGATCTGGATGTAAATATTTGATAATTGTCAATTATCATAAATATGTAAAACATCTAAATTATATATATATTGCCTGAACTATATATATATATATATATATATATATATATATATATATTTCTGCCAAAATCCCTCAGTTACTTGCTGCAGTTATTGTTACTAGAACAGAAGTGTTCTTAAAAAGGCCACTTGATAAGTAAAAAGTGAATTAGACGGCAACTGACATAAAAAAAAAAAAAAAAAAAAATTAAGGTAGATACAATATTCTAGAAAGAGATCTAGAAAGAGATCTCATATTAATTTATTAATAATTACAGTTTTTAAAATAACTGTAGTAGTGTATGTTATTTATCATAATTTGATATATCTTTAATTATCTTACTAAAAGTTTTTTTATAGCATTGGTCAAGTAAATTATATTATTTTTTAAAAAAATGTGTGTAAATACTATACATAAAGTATATATTATTTACTAATATATATAAATTTACAAACGTTTCATTGTTATACACATATTGTTTTACATTTCTATATTTAAGCAATTAATACATACATTATATATATATAGTGCACTGTATAAAAAGTGCAAATGCTGTATTATATTTTTATTATATTTTTTCTATTACGAGTATGTTTTTATAATTAATTAATTTAATGAATATTGTTTGTAAAAAGTGTCTCTTATTTTATACTCTAATTAATCAAATGTCAGTGGCGTCTTGAAGATGAAAGTCAGCATGAATATTCCAGATCTTCGGATGTGATGAGTGACAGCTCACCTGGCCTGCGCCTCGTCCAGACTCTGGTCAGTGATGGTCATGATCTGGTGTAAAATGTCTCCAATGTCCTGCTTCCTTCCGTCTCCGTCGGTGGCTCCGGTGTTGTCCGTTATGTGCTGAGACAGGCCCGGGTGTCCGCTCATCCCCACGGCCGCATGAGCGTGCATCAGGCGCGGCTGCTCGTCCATGTCGGCCCGCTCCGGTCCTCCGGTCTCGCTCCTGTCCAGCTGCGGCGGAGATTCCTCTGGCAGTCTCTCGGCAATTTGTAAGCACAGTCCTCCTGAGCTCACTCACTCACAGCTCGAGCCACTATCAGCTCTTTAACCACTAAACTCACCGGTGTGCGTGTGTGTGTGTGCTGTTATTAATCAGGTCCCGCGTGAAGGCAGCGCTTCTTACACTCACGCGTTATTTCACTGTTTCATCCCGCTGCTTTTGTTACATTGTAGCGCTCTCAGAGCTCAGAGACTCTGCGATGCTTTGCCCCCGCCCACACACAATCTGATTGGACGCAGGGACCGCGTAGCCCCGCCTCCGCATGTCTCTCAGTGTACGTCAATCAATGCGCAGGGAAGATGAAACGCGGGATCGCGCCTTCTTGCTCTTCATGTTTGTGCGCAGCACGTGTGTTTTTTGTTAATATTTCTAATAGAGTGAATTTTTTTGTATATTTTTATTGTATATTTATATAAAATAGTAATCATATTTAATATTATAATAATAAAACTTAGCAACCACAATATAATATTCTATTAACATATTCTATTAATTAATATTATAATATATCAATATCACAATTATTTGTAATTAGTTTTTTGTGTGCAATAAGCATAAAGCATTGAGTATTAAAATGTATTTATATGTTTATTTATTTGTGTAATATGCAGTAGTATGATCATAAAAATCTAAATGAAAATGTATGTATTCATTCATTCATTCATTCATTCTATACAATACAACAAAACTTAAATATGTGAAATATTACAATAATAAAAACTATATGACCAATATAAAAACTAAATGTCAAATCATTTTTATTATTGTTGTAATTTATTAATTCATTTGTGGTAGGAACTCATTAGACACGTTTAATATGAGGGACACTGAAGGCGGTGGGATGTATTGATGTTTCGAACACGAGCTAAATCATTGAGTCTGACATTCAGGGTCTGTCTCACTTTCCCCTTTGACCAGTGATAGACCTTCATTTTCTCTCCACGACTCCATCTCATTTTCCAGCCTGCTGCCAAGGAATAGATATATTTCACAGAGGTGTAAAACTCCCAATCAAAACAATCGACCCTGTCCTTCATCCATTTCAGTTATTACCCGGTTAATGTGCTTAATTCAGGATTAACGATCGAATGATTCTATCCTTCGCTTCAATCCCAATGAATAATGTTGAATCTTTACATTTCTCATACTGATTTTGTCTTTTAATTAAGCAGTAGCAAAGTGTTTCTGAAATGCATTGAATGCAATGATTTTATGCATTTTATTTAAACGTCTTGTTTGAGCACAGTGCATCGATCTGTTTTAATGCTGAGTGCAGCACTGGGTTTTGTCAGGTATGTTCAAGCAGCACACTTCACTGTGTTCGCTTGGGTTTTTCTGATGTAAGCCGGTGACCCATGGTGCGCAGCCAAGCAGCAGGGCCTCAGTGTGTGTGACCAGGCTGAAAAGTGCCTTCCAGGTCTGAAGCATCCACTCTAGTGCTCCTGCCACTGGGAAAGAGGGGGAGGTTACACACACACACACACACTCGATCCAGTGTGTATGATCGAGAGATGCCTGCTTAATTCAACCGAGAACATCCAGCAAATCCCTGAGCGAAAATAAATGGAAGACTCTTCGGGCTAGTTTCCCTGTTCCAAATTGAGCAGCGAGCCTCTGGCTAAGAGACGGATTTCTTGGAATGTATTTGGAATGGCTTTACAGACAGTCCCGTGGTTGTTCTCTGTTTATTCTTAGTTTGAGTTTGTAAAAGGACAGTTCTGTACCTGTGTTGCTGCGATTGCGTCTCTGTAGTGTGCATCTCGCCATCTGCCAAGTGTTATAGGAATCCCTGAGAGATCTTTCATGTAGCATGAGAGACGGTCACACTGTCCAAACATCTGTCCTGACCAGCGCACGGCAACACATTCGCTCATCAGATCAATCTAACCAGTGTTCAGACACTGCACACTTCTTGGAACATTACGAATGTGGGTAAAACATAAAGTGAAAATAAAGTGCTTGCAGTTTTGGGCCTTGTTTTTAAGCTGTTTCACTTTGGAATTATTTTAGTGATCGGAATCAGCACAAAATTATGAATCTTAATTGTAATTATAGACATTTTAACAAATTAAATCATGCAAAATTCATGCATGAGAGATCAACCGCAGGGTCTCAACTCCAAAACGGAGATAATAAAATGTGACTATATAATCTTGTATAGTAAACATACATTCTTAAAAATAAAGGATCTAAGGACATTCCTTATCAAAGGTTCTTTACAGTGGAAAAAGGTTATTTTAGATTAAAATGGTTCTTTCAAGAACTGTTCACTGAAATATATTTTTTATGGCATCACTGCGAAAATCCCATTTTGGAAACTTTATTTTTTCAGAGTGCAGCAAAAAATAAAAATAACAAATAGACTTATTAAAGAAGGAAAAAATAATTTGTGTTCAATTTTGATGCAAACCCTTGTGCTCTGCTTTGTCTAATTTGGTGTTCGCAGTCACAAATGACCAGCATTTCTCGTAAATCTCTCATTATGCTATACAGTATTATCACTAAATCTGATATTGAATAGTTTTGTAATCTTGTTTTCTTTTAATTTGCACAGTTTTTTATTTCATTTTGTAGCTGATTGGTCATAGGCCTTAATTATGTGAGTTTATGCACCTCAGTTTTTATTTAAAAGAACATTATTTGTGGGTAATTTTGGCAATGTTCAGTGGAAAACATAAACTCAGATCAATGAGGCCTATGATCAATCAGTTCATAAAATTAATGCAAAACCTGTGCTAACTGAAATAAAATAATATGATGAAAAGACTGAATCCAACTTTTGGCAATAATATAGCATATTGAGCAATTTATAAGCAATTTTTTTTTGTAGGCTGGTCACAAGGAACTTGGCTCACTGACAGCAAAGTCAGTAAGTTTTAATCCGATCTGATAACATTAACTAGGATTCTCAGGAAAAATAAAATCCTCTGTGGGTCAAAATCTCAGAATCTGGACATGTGCAGTTTTGTTTGTGGCAGCCGCTCATAGTTTCTTCTCAATGTCTATGATAAGACATTATTATTGGCACCCTAATGTGATTCACTGTCATACATTCATAGCTATAAACAGTAACAAGAGTCCATTTCAGACCACGATGTCAAATACATCAATGGGAAGACACATTCCTCGTCCTATCCATATGGAAAACCACATAGTTAAAATGTCCACTCTTTGATTTCTATTGCGTTGAATAATTATCGAGACCAGTTTTTTTTTTTTTTTTTTTAATTGCTCCATGCAGTGTTTTCTGCCCTAATTAAAATACAGTAAAAAGTGTTCAAAGGAGCTGAAAGTATCATCAAATGTTAATTTATAATAAACAAACATGCAAAGGAAGATTTGTGAAAGATCTGTGGAGCTTTTCTATCAAACTCTGTATCAGACTTGCATATAATGGCATAAATAAAATACCCAAATTTACAGTTTTAAAAGAACAACCAGGAATGGTTATTGACATACGACTTAAGACAGCATCAAGGCTTTGCAGCTGCATATTAATAAAGACATGAATTAATGCCAAATCGTATTTCACATTTCTCATCAATGAAAGAGCTTTACAGTAATCACTTAAAACCTCACTTTACACACACCGCAGTCACACTATCTGTGCTGTTCCACACAAACACACGTTACGCCTGCATGTGTGTGTTCTGTGAGTGGATTGAAGCTGACAGTGATGCAGTCATGCAGTGGATCACTGGATCTCTCTCTGTGCTGAGGGTCACTCCTCTCCAGCAGGAGATTCCTCTCACACCGCTGCAGTTTCTGGACTGATCCAGGAGGAAGTGTGAAGTGTGTGTTCAACACTAATGGCACAAACTGGAATTGCACAATAATGACTTTTCAAACATGCTTTGGTTGTCCAAACAGATTGTCCTGTTGAGTCAGCATCGCTATCGAAGAAGTCAAGCATCTTAAAAACAAGAAAAGCTTTTAGACCTAATGACAGTGACCTCTCTACATGGAACAGAATGCTGTAGGCATATGAGACAAACAGACTCGTGAGAGACGGTCAGTGCTCGTGGTATAAGCGTTTAGCTTCCAGGGCATCAAGGAACCTCAGGAACGCTTTGAGCAAAATGCCAGCGGAGCCTCCACAGATGATAGACGAGCCTGAAAGAATCAATAGAGCCCAGAACAAAGAGGAGCTGTGTTACAGAAGACATACTAATCACTCGCCCAGAGCCACATCAACTCCAGCATCTCCAGCTCTTCAGGAGCTTCTGCTGCCATCACAGTCCGGTTTCATCAGCTGCACGTCTCCTCCATCACATCAATCAACTGCTTGTTTATTTGCAAGCTTCATTATGTTAGTGTGCCATCTGCACTCCTCTCCTCTCCTCTTCTCCTCCTGTATCCTCCCCTCTGTTATGAATGGATAACCTACAGGTGAAATTCACTTTGTCATACACATATACAGTACATACGGTATATACAAAAACACATACATAAGTACGATTTTTAAAATGTTTTTCTTAATGAAAGAAGACTCATGCTCATCAAGGCTGCATTTATTTGATCAAAAATACAGTAAAATTCTGAAATATTATTACAATTTAAAATAGCTGTTTTCCTAATGTAATTTATTTCTGTGATCAAAGCTGTATTTTCAGCATCATTACTCCAGTCTTCAGTGTCACATGATCTTCAGAAATCATTCTCATATGCTGATTTTGCTGCTCAAGAGACATTTCAGATTATTATAAACGTTGAAAATAGTTGCACTGCTTCTAATTTTTGTGGAAACCGTGATACATTTTATTCTTCAGGATTCACAGATGAATAGAAAGTTCAAAAGAACAGCATTTATTTGAAACAGAATTCTTTTGTAACATTATAAATGTCTTTACTTGCACTTTTGATCAGTTTAATGCATTCTTGCTCAATAGAAGTATTAATAAAAAAGAATAAATTTTACTGACCCCAAACTTTTGAATGGTTCTGTATATGCAGATTAGAATATGCATCTATTACACTAAACTTCTCAAGAACAGGGCAAATCTGTTTTCTATGATAAATCACTTTATAAACATGCTGTGTCTTTTAAACTCAGAGCGGATCTGTAGCAGAGCGCAGTAAAACGTGCCTAAACTGCCTTTGACCTTTGACCCTGCAGCTATCCCACAATCTAATGAACTCATGAAGTTGATGTTCTGCAGCACACACACACACACACACACACACACACACACACACACACAGCTGCCAAGGATACAAATGAAAAGTCCTAGAGTGGAAAAGTGTCCTCAGAGACACGTAAGTAGTTCAGAAAATTCAATCAGACGCTCCATACATGCACTTATACGTGTACAGAGAGGTATTGTTTTCACAGCTCATGGACAGAGAGAGATAAATTAAGTTTCCATCTATGGAAGTTATGGAATAACATTAAACTGTTTTCAGTCTAAAGGGAGATGGAAAACCATCATGAGAAACACTAGTACATTTTTACATTGAAAACAGGGCATTAGAATGTTTGCCAAATGTACAACACACAAAGTAAAACTGTCCTTGCTCTTTGCATTTATTGAATAAACGTATATTATAAACTTCTACTAAAATACTGTATATGTGCTTGAAGACGGACCTGTAAAGAGCAGTGCCATTAGACAGTGATGATTCTCACAGAACATTACTGTCTGAACTGGCCCACGTTCAAGGTTAACCTTTTAGAGACACTTGATTGTGGAGAGAAGGTTAAACAACACATTAACATGCATTAAAATGTTAAATTATGGCTCCATTTACTGTATGAGGGAAAAACAACAACATAAAAAAGGCTTTTAAAGGCCGTTTATAAAGAGTCAGGACGAGCAGGCCGGATAGAGGAGGGCAGAAGAGAAGGTGAATCTCTCTCTCTCTCTCTCTCTCTCACTCTCACTCTCTCTCTCTCGCTCTTTCTCTGCCAGATGATAATTTCTTTGAATTTAGGTTTAATGAACTAATGCAGGTCAGCTCGGTAATTACACTAAAACTCTACAGAAAAGGAAAGAAAGAAAGAAAGAAAATACAGTTGAAAGCTCAGTCCTGTACAGCTGTGTCATAAAGATTACAGATGTGGTTGAATCATCTTTTCCATATTACATCAAACATAAGGACTGAATAGAGGTCTAAAAGACACAAAACATGCAATTTTTTTTCAAGATATTCTAAGACAGCATCCTACTGTACCTGAAATGAGACCTAATTTGAACTGGAGTTTGGCATTGCTAAACTAACCAGCAGTACTCAAATAGGAATAACCATACGTACATTTTTCTCAGTATTAAATAAATTATATGTTTAATTGACATCTGAATGCATAGCAGTGCCTTCAAATTTGGTCAAAGCAAAATATGAAGGCAGCATGATGTTTTTTTTTTTACAACACACAGAGTTTGAAATGTATATATTTATATACTTTTATATAAGTTAAGTGTTCATAAGTTAAGTGGTCACCATTTATTTTTTGTTTAATCACCTTAACATCCCGGAAGTGTGTTTTTACATCAGTGGCGTAATTTATATGCATGTTCTTGATCATTTTTGACTGACTGGAGCTCTTGTATGACCTCCATCATGTTTGAGAATATAAACAATTAGCAATCTCATCCATTTAGGTAATTGAACAATCCCATCATGCCCACACACTTTTATCTGATGGACAGCCTCTTTTTAACTATCCCTTGCCCACCATGTTCAATTTGCATTATTGTGTAGTGAGAGACCACCGGTGTCATGAGAAATCAGATCCTTCCTTCAAGTACACACCAACATTCACTTAAAATATGTTTATAATTGCTTACTATATAGTGTATAATAAAACAAATTGGATAAGTAATTTATTTCACTGAAACAGTGTTATTTCTTTCACTTGATAAACTTAATAACAATATAATTATTAAAATATTTTTTTTATTTTATAAATAACAGCAATAAATACACTCATGTTTTGTTCCTTATTTTATTTTACAAATCGTTTGATCAAATGATTCAGTGACTGTTATCATTTATTTCCTGAATTTATACAGGGTTTTTTATTGAATTGGTTGAGTAAATAATTCAATGACTTGATTCCTGAATGAATCAGTGTTTTGAACTAACTGTGTCAATGAATCATTTAATCTGACTCATTAAGACAGTTACTTGTCGCCACCTACTGGCGTACGGATGTAACTTGCAGAAAGAGTCGCTGAATATTCCACCCCACTAATGCAAAGACTGATGATCTTTGGGAAGAACAGGAATAATAAGTATATACATGTATACTGTACAGTTATAGGTTGTACAAACTGCTTATATCTCTCATATCTAACAGTGTTGAGATTTTATTCATTGAGAAATGCAATTGTTATTTTTATTTCTTTTTTTGCAGTTTTCTCAATGAATTCTCAACATTTAAGATATTTGTAAGTAAAATAATTTAAAAAGGGGAAAATACTGTATTATTAAAAAAAATAATATTGTAAAAAAAAAAAAAAAAGGAAATACTTTCAGTCAGATGGCAAAATGGAGAGCCAAGTTGCTGGTTACCATCATGTTTTGATGCTGGTCGTTCACATGAGATGTTGGTGTGTTGTGTTGGAAGAAGAAGTGGGACATTTTAGCAGTGAGAGAGAGAAACGGAGGCAGAGAGGGAGACACGTCACTCTGAATCTCCATCACAGAGCAGGTGAAGAGAGATAAATGTCAAAGGACGCTCGGTGAAAGAAAGCAACAACTCGACTGTGCTCACCCAGGCCAGAGTCACTCAAGCGCACACACACACACACACACACACACACACACACACACACACACACACACACACACACACACACACACAGCCATGTCACACACCTTTCAGCTATAGCCATAAGTCAACTGTTGTATTTAAAACAAATACATATTAATATAAATTAATTAATGCAGTTAAGATATTTTTGGGCATGATTACAAAAATGTTGTAGTTGTCAGCATCCAGAGACTATAATGAGCAAAAAGTCCCATTAAGAGGCTATTATTCGTGAAAAAAAACCTCAGCATTAAAAAATCAATTTGGGACTAAAAAAAGATTAAATTGATTGCAATATTTTAATGTTTATATTATCAAATGTTAATATATTAATATAAAATGAATATCATTATTATTAAAAATGAATAAAAATGTACATTTAATTTATTAATAATTAATTTTGTGGGTCAAAAATGTCGAAGGGGTTACAGAATGAACAAAGCCTTGTTAAAAGGCTCCTATTCCTGATGATGGTAATATTTTATATTCGCAATTAATATTATTAATTAATGAATATAAAAATAATGAATACAATTAATACTAAGTCATTTTCAGGCATAAAGTCGAAAAATGCTGAAGAGGTGTCAACATCCAGAGACTGCAGTGAACAGAAATTCACATTAAAAGCTACTATTCTTGAAAAACAAACAAACAACAAAATTAAATCAAAAAGCAATTTGCAATTAAAAATTTAAAATGATTATAGTTTTATATTATCAGATAATATTACTATTAATTAATACATATTAATATTTAAAAAAAGAATAGTAATACATTTTGTTGGGCACAAAGTCAAACATGTTGACACTGACCAAGTGTAGTCACCATGACTGCAATGAACAAAAAGTCTCATTAAAAGCCTGCTACTCTTGAGAGAGAGAGAGAGAGAGAGAGAGAGAGAGAGAGAGAGAGAGAGAACCCTTTTGAAAATCCTTATCGACCCTTAAACAAATTAATGCAACATTCATGCCAATGTTTGTTTCGGCCACCTAATTTACAGCAGTCAAAACAGCGAGTGAGCGCGAGCGAGTCCCAGTGGGCGGCTGTGTTGGTTTGTATCTGGACGGGCTTTGGTGAGATAAACCCCCCGTAGCTCTGGGGGTCTGTCACAGCCGAGACTGGCAGATTTGTGTGGGAGCTCTCAAACCCACAGTCACTCACTCTCTGCTTTTATTAAAACCACACACACACACACACACACACACACACACACACACACACAATCAGGTGTCTCAAGCCAAGTGCCTGTTGCAGGCGTTTTTTCAGGCCTAATTTGCATTAATAAAGAGGCTGTTCCTTGTCGGAATGTGTTTTATTCCGCTCAAAAAATCCCTGGGTGATCCCTGGCGGAGAAGCGCCCGGGAGAATCCGACTGTCAGATCCGACAAGACAAATGTATGGCGGTGTCACCGGCGCGCGCCTCACAGATGACAGATTGAGAAGAGCTGTCCCTCTGCCGACAGGCACGCTTCATTTTCAAATTAATAAATCTGAATAAAATATTTTAGCCTTCATTATGAGAGATTCCCGGCTGACAGCTCGGCATGCTGGGAGTGTGTGTTTGGGCTGGGAGGGGCTGCGGAGAACAGCTTGCTTCCAATCCACCTGGGCCTCGGCTTCACGTTTGTGACTCTGTAATCACTCCTGCTAAACATAACCGCGGTTGCACGGCCTCTCGGTTTCTCTCTCATAGTCAGGAACTAAATAAACACACCGATATAGTCCGGTCCCGGTGGTAGCTGGGTAATATTTGCATGTCTCGCACCTGTGTGGCCGTTTGGGGAACAAACGACCACAATATAGGAAAATGCATTTAGAACAATGAGTCAGTGGCTCTTCAAACAAGATTTCATTGTTCTGAAGTTGCTCTTTCATATACTGTAACTCGGGAGACTTACTTTGTACTTTGTTTCAGATTTTTCTCCCAAAATTCCTCTGGGAAAATAAAAATAGACACAAATGAGTCACTAGCTGTCATGCTGATATAAAATGAACATGGAGAGCAGATTAGGTCATTTGATCTTCGGAGGATTGGATGAGAAAAAATCATATTGAGATCTCTGATGTGGTTTATATTATCAATTAATATTAATGTTATTTAATTAATATACATTAAATACATAGTAATATTAAAAGTAATTAATAAAATTAATATTAATTCATTTTATGGTGCATGAAGTCAGAAAGTGGTGTCACCATCCAGAGATTGGATGTATAGATTGTTACAGATTTTTCTTCTAAAATTCCTTTTATATAAAAAAGACACAAATGTGTCACTAGTTATCATATAGTAAGTGCATATAGCTACAAAATGAATAATAATATTATTAAATATAATATAATAATAATAATAAATATAATTGGTATTCTTATTAAAAATTAACAATGCTTAATAATTATTAAAATGATTAATAATGAATAAAATGAATACCAATTAATTTTGTGGAGCAGAGAAGTCTAGAATGTTAAAGTGGTTTAATTTATGTATAGACTTGACTTACTTTGTTTCAGATTTTCCTTTTTGGAAAATACAAATAGTCACAAATGAGTCACTATACAGTCAGAGTATAGCGCTATGAACTGAATGTGGAGAGCAGCTCAGATCATTCAGTCCAGTGAAATTCTGATGAGAAAAGTTCATACTGAGGTCTCTGACATCGTTTGAGACATTGCTGAGATCTGTTTTGAAGGAGGAGACACGTGAGATTAATGACGTCTTTTTCTCAGCAGAAACATCTGGAGATAAGAAAAATATCCATTTGTTATTGCTGTCTAGTATAATTCTACGACAATTGATTTATTAAATGGGTCCTGACATGAGAAAATCAAATTGTCTTTGATCTTGTGACACATAAGAGCTCTTTGTACTATTAAAACGTCCTCAGTACAAAAAGAACATTTATGTAATAAAGCTCCAAGTCCAGCTTGTTAATATATAATATCATGTTATGGCCAATAACCTATAAATGGCCACATAAGGAAAAAAGCAAATAAAACTTAGTAAAAATAAAATAAAAATAAAAGTGGAAGTGGAGGTATGCAGCAAACTAACTAATTCATCATAACATTATAATGTAGTTACACCGTGAAAGATAAAGAATAAATATTACTTTTAAAGTTTGATAAAGATAAATAATGTTTTGTTTAGATGAGAATATATTTAAGTATGGTATGTTAATTGAATTTATTTGGAATGGGATGCTAGGTTTGGTAAGAACGTCACAGCATCATTATTAAAGATTGATGTATTTTTTTTTAAAAGAAATGAACTCATTTTATGCACCAAAAACATACACAGCTCTACTATCCTTACATTCTTACACACAAAGCAACTCACTCCGGTCTTAAAGTGACGTCACTCTTCAAGACAGAGTGTTGAGTCTGCGCTATCATTTATGCAACACAAAAACGATAGGCATCTTTACACAGCTGAGTTAAAAGTCATGCTGCATAAAAGTCATAAATGATGCCTGCTCTGATCCACCTCATCCCCTAGTGACCAAGCATGAGATTGCAGTGTAAATGCATTCATGCCAGCTCTGAGCAGCACCAAACAGTCTGTGTAAACACTGTAAAGTTTTTACAAAACATTTTTAATTTTGGCAGATTGAACAATCTAATTTCTACATTTTCATATGATACAGGGTTATTATAGTTAACTTAAATTAAAACCATTAAAAAAATCTACTTAAAAAAAAAAAACAACAACAACAAAAAAACGGTTATAATATAAAATACTATAATATAATACTTTTATAAAATACTAAATATAAACAAAATAATATTTTTTGTGATAAAAATAATTTTCATTTATTTTAACTTGATGTGCAAAAAAATGATAAATTAATAGAAACTAGACATAAAAAACTAATAAAAAAATAAATACAAAGCAAAATTAAAACTTAATGTAAAAAAGGAAATTTTTAAAATAAAAATGTAAAAATATTACTAATAACTATAATAGTATCTCAAATAACACTGGTAAGACCTGATTACACCACAGTAATAGCAATGTTTATAAAAGGACCTTTATGCACGCTTTTTTCCCCAAAAAATAATATATTTTTATACAATTCACAACGTAAAAAATAACGTAAAATAATTAGTTTTCCAGTGAGATTGGGTTTTTCTTTTGTTTTGGTGCTATATGATACCAATCCATCCAAAACCCATTAAAAATAAACAGAAAACATTTAATATCTAATATCAGTCAATAATGCAGAAGTAAAAAAGAGACTATAAGTGATAAGCACCAGGTTGACTAGTCAGCATCTAGGAACAAAACTATTTGTTTAAGAATTGATTTTTTTAATGCATGCTCTAAAAATATCCAGGGCAGAAGGCCTCGTCATTTCCCACTGGAAAGCATGAGGGAGGAATATTGTAATGCGGGCTGCAGGAGAGCGGTGAAATATTCAGCCGGAGTGGGTGATGAGTTTGGGGGAAGGGTTGCTGTGGTTAGTCTGAATCAGGCTGGAAGGCAGAATAAATTAAAATCCAAAAGCAAAACTAATATGCTTTTTCAACGCACAGTCTATGTGTGTGTGTCCAACTAGAAATTACAGCTTGCGGCTGCAGATCATTTTAATATGTAAATGCATTACTAACACTGAATGCGGGCTGCATTATTGCATTCATATATTTTCACGTGTGGCCCTGCACTTTCAAGGTGATCAAGTAAATGGGCAGATTTATCCCAGACCCTCCAGTGGAGAATTAATTTGGATCTCCTTGATATATTAAAACACAAAAGCCGCTGATGAAAGATGCTCATTTTTCACGAGAAGCAGTTTTGTATTTGAGGGAGAAGTAGGTGTGTAGATGCTCAGGAAAATAAAATGCCATTAGTGCAGAAAGACATCTTCATGAGTTATTGCTGAATGAAAAGACAGAGATGAATAAATATCTGCTCTATAATATCTGAAGCATGTAATGAAGATGCACAAATGTTGCATAGCTGCGAGAGATTTAACCAGCATTTTTATTGTACATGACACGTGAACGAAAACATCATTTCAGGTGTGACATCGTTCCTGTAAGCTGCAGATCTTCAGAAGACAAATCTGTGTGTTTCCACTGTTGTAAACTGATTGAAGAAAGAATAAGAACATGCAAACATGTAATAATTATTTGGTAACTTTCATGCAAACAGACAATGAAATTGCCTAAAAAGCAAAACAGAATCTACTTAACCTCTGTTTTCTATTCAAGAGATATTTCACCCCAAAATGAAAATGATCACCATCATGTTGCTTCTTCAAGTCAAGCTTTGAACGGTTAATAAAATCTCCAGAACGGTTCACATGACTTATGGCCGATAGTCTTCTGAAGTCAATCTGACTGAAATTTGAATATTTTTTGGGCGAACTATGCATTGACTTATTTTAGCATTAGTTATTTATTTAGATATTTAATATTTTTAATAAATCTTATTTATTTAATGTTCTGTTTTCAGTTCATTTTAATGTTTTATAGTTATTTTTTTAATAATTTTTATTAGTTTTTATTATGTCTATATGTATACTAATCTCAAATATTAATTTAAAATATTTGTATGAATATTAATTTCAGTTAATGTTCATTTAGTTTAATTTTACAAAAATTTATTATTTTTGTTTTTAGTTTTAGTTACTGATTATAACCCTGTTTTTAGTTTGCATTTTATTAATTTGTATTCATTTTTTAATCAATTTTATTTATTTATTATTTTTGTTTTTAATCAATTCAGTTTAAGCTATTTTAGTACTTCAAGTTGAACGAAACAATTTTTTTTTTTACATTTTATGTATTAATTTATTTCAAAATAAACATTTATTTTGTTTGTAATCATTTTTGAATAAATTTTATTTATTTATTTATAAAAAATCAATTCTGTTTAAATTATTTCAGTACTTTAATTACACTAAACTTTTTTTTTTATTTTACTTATATATTACTTATATATATTATATAAAAGTAAAATTTATTATATTTCAAGTAATGTATTTATTTATTTTATTTTTTTTATTTTTAAGTTGTAGTTAACTATAATAATGGCTTTTACTTTCCATTTTTGGAGTGAATTATTATTTTTTTTTTTTACACTTAAATTTTAGAGTCTTAAGATCATTTAAAAATAATCTTAGAAGTTATGATTATGACATATGTGAATTAAGAATACCTGAGTAGTCTGTTTTGAAATTAGAAATCATCCGAAATAACTTTATTTCTGAATTCTAGTTCAACTGAGTGGCTGAAGTTGATTAAACCATGTTGGATAAAAATGATATTTGACTATATTTGATTATTCATGAGCTTTTTGTGGTGTTTTTGCTGTTGCAATGTGCCATTCTGTCTTATAGCAACTCATGTACAGCTGATAAGACAATATTTCATAGGAGGTCGAGGCCAATAAAATGCAGTTTCAGCACCGCAGAGATGAATCAATCCTGACGGACACACACATGCATGCAAACCCTCAGTGACTGTAACACATGACAGCAGGGATGCAGTACAAACAATCAGAGCTTGTCATTAATGATGAAAGTTGTGTTGTGTAACAGCGAGGCTGGTCATTACTGCTGATAAATGCGTGGAACCAGCACTGAACTAATCTAGTGAGCCATCAGTTTAATCAATAACAGCAATTCAATTTTTTAGAGATATATGATTGAATCAAAAATTGTTTTTTGGGGGTTATTGGGGTAATAAATGATGTGGTGTTTTTTTAAGGATTTTTTGAAATGTCACGTCCTGAAAGCAATGACTCCATCAAGCCCATTGGTAATAATGAACATCTCTCATGTCTCCACTGACACATAACCGGTCACAGCGATCTGCGTTTGTAAATAGATGTGTGCCATCCTCCAGAGAGTTTTAAGATTTATGAGCATTCGGCGTGCAAAGGGTTAAATAATAGTTCACCTGAAACAAATATTCTGTCATTTTCATGCATTCAATGAAATGATGATCTTGTTTCTCAGCATTTTGTGTCTTTTTCCAGTACAAATATCTACCCTAATATATATTTATAATCCTTTTATTTCATACTGAAACAAATTTACTGATATATCACTTCAGACTTTAATTCTGATATAAAAATTATAATTCAACTTTATTTGGAATACTTCTTGTGCACAATGCACATTTCTTAATATTAAGCCTATGTGTTTTAATGTCACTATTAATGAGGATTGTATGATCTTTGAATAATATTGGTCTTTAAAAGCATGATATTTAAAGTATACCTGAAGTGTACTTGCAATAGTTCCTCTTTAGCACGATCAGACATACTTTAGTATATCTTTAGTTGGACTTCAGCACGACTTACGCACAATTAAAGTGCATTAAGTACGAAATTAATTGTTCCAATTTAGCAGACTTTAAGCATACTAGTTTAGTACTAAATGTACATAAATATGTAAATGTATTTATAATGTACTAAGCCCAAAATAAATGTATTTCAAATACATTTTAGTACTGTATTTTTATTTTTCACTAGGGTAACCATTCTTAAAGCAAGCAAAACAAGCAAAATTACAAAAGATTTTAAGCCTTGTTTTCTGAAAATTGTATCAAAATTAATTGAGATTTTTTTTTGTCAACAACAACAACCCAATGATGCATATTTTTTTTCCACCTTTTTAAGCGTAAACTCACTTAATTTTGATAAATTTCTCAAAAAACAATACTTAATATTCAGTTAAGTCATTTTGCATTTCGCAAGTAAATGTATATTCATTTAAGAATGTTTATATATAAATGTGTAATGTATATGTATATATATATTAATTTGAAGATGGTTGTTAATGGTTGTAAATACATTTCACTCAGTACTGAAAAATGTTTATAAAAATAATCAAAATCAATCTAATTAAAGGAATATTTCATATGAAAATGTAAATTTGCTGAAAATTGACTCACCTTCAAGTCATCCAACATGTAGATGAGTTTGTTTCTTCATCAGATTTGGAGAAATGTAGCATTGCATCAGTGTCTCAGCAATGGATGCTCTGCAGTGAATGGGTGCCGTCAGAATGAGAGTCCAAACAGCTGATAAAAACATCACAACAATCCACAAGTAATCCACACCACTCCAGTCCATCAGTTAATGTCTTGTGAAGCCAAAAGCTGTGTGTCAGTCTTAGCCAGTTCTAAACAAATATGTGGGTGGATTTTAATGTGAGAGACAACAGAAGATGGACTTTTTTCACTGAAGGAAGCGTTATTATGGATAATTGGCTCATATTTTGTCCAGAAGCGATGGTTTGAAGTCAGAAGACAGATGCCTATATTCGCTGTAAAAATGTCTCACTATTTCCATTTAAATAACTCTTCACTGTTATGTGTGGATAATGGCTTATATTCGGTCTAATCCTCAAAATAGCTTTAGAAGACTTGTAATGTAGCTCAGAAGTTGTTTGTGCTATTGTTATCATATTTTAATGGTGGTTTTTATGTCCTTTAAGAGCTTGATCCCTATCCACTTTCATTATAACAGCAGCATGTACATTCTTCAGCATTTCCAATTTTCACAAAAGGTTTAAAAGGACAGTAATTTTTGGATGAAGTATCTCTTTAAGAGTGTAAAGCGTCTCTCTCTCTCTCACACTCACTCTCTCTCTCTTTCTTCCTCTCTCTCTCTCTCTCTCTCTCTCTCTTTCTTGCTCACCATCCTTATTCAACTCCAAACTGACAGTGTTTTTAATCTTTTCTCGGCTTCTCTTCTGGAGATTGGGGAAACAAAAATCAATAGCTTCTGGCAGGTGATGTGGAAGGTTGTGAATTACCGCCCACTTTTCTGCAGCGCTGACGGCCGGCTGGCCTTGAGCCGGGAACATGGCAGTGTGGATGGAGGTCAGAGGTCAGGACAGGAGCAGCGTGGGTAAAGTGAGGTATTTACTGCAGACAATGAGAAATAACTCCTGAAAGTCTGTCAGAAAGAGGCTAAAATCACACAGGATTGTTGTTGTTTTCTTGAGATACTTCTGTGCTCTCAAACACACACAGTCTCTGTTCTAAAACCTAGTGCACCACCTGCAGAGGCAGCATCATGAGTGCTGACCTAACAGCATGATGCATAAATATACACTGTTAAAAAAAATCATCATAATTTTAACAGTAAATGCTACGGTAAAAACCTGTTGGTTAAGTTTCCTTACTGTATACAGTGAAAAACTGTAATAGATCTAATGAGACATTTCATTTAATTTTACAGTAAAATTCTGTTAAATTTTCAGTTTTTTTTTTTTCAATCCTCCCTGGCCACTACATGAACAACACCAGCTTTCCAGCAAATCCACTCACATCACACACACTCACAGTCTACACACTTCACCACACATCACGTCGATGAAAAACAGTGATTGCAATTAGGACTCCTTAATCATTATATTAACAATTAATGCTCTAAAACTTTAATTTAAATTAATAAATAGATCTGCCTCTAAAATGTGATTGAGTCATTGTAAAATATCTGAGATGTGCATAGATGTTATTGCACAAGTTGAAATCTACATTAATATGCCTGAAAAAAAAAACAAAAAAAAAAACAGTTAGCTTCCTGAAATAAATATATATTTTTTAAAGAACTATTTAAATTTTGATTTAATTATTTATTTTAAATATTATTGTAATTGTATGAATTATAATACAACATTTTATTAAATATTACTCATGGGATTATTATTAATAAATGTATCTAATTGAACAGTGGTGTCTTTATTTTTTAATAAAGCAACAGCAATACAATAAGCCACTTGATACTATGCGTTGAAATGAGTTTATAACAAATAAGAAGGGTTTTATCCCTCTGCCTCACAGAACAATAACTTTTAGTTGTGGTAAAAGCAGAGAAATGCATGCAAAATCAATCTTGGGCTTTGCAAAAGTATTCAAATCCTTATTTAAAAAACCCTCTAAATTAAGAAATGGACATAAAATGTTGTTGTCAATGATATTTTGATCACACCTTATGTTACTCTTCATAAAACTGGCCATACAAGTATGTTGTAGTCTTTCTTCTAAAAATATCAGCTGCCATATTTAACTTCCCTTTAATCTAATTTCACATGCAGCCTCAGGAGAGACGAGCTGCTGAATGTCTGATCGGCATCAGACTGACGATGAATATGAAACTCATTACTGCAAACAATGACCCGCTGTCTCAAAACTGCCCAGCAAACACCAAAAACTGAAATGTTTCACAAATGTAACCACTACGGTTCAAAATCTCTTCAGGATATAACAGAATGAAACAGAAAAATAAATAAATAAATAAAATGATGCATAATATGATCTTTTCCTTTTAGTGCATCTCTCCAGTCTTCTTATGGCCGTCAAACTCTCAGCAGGTTTATTCTCTGTCATTAGCATCCTCATGCATAGGTTCCCTCCGCAAATATCATCAGAATCTGTCCCATAAGATCTGTCGATGCTAGAACATCTCACTCGGTTAAGTATCTGCCTTGGCTCAAATCCATCTTTTCTCAGGACAGAATATGGCTTGATAAATTTGTGTTTGAGGGATCTGATCAATAGGTGTGCGGTCAGCTGCCAATACCGCGCTGACTGAGTAATTAGCCAATGGGCTGCTGCGATCGTTGGCAGAGCCGACGGCCAGAACAGAGTCCCGCCCACTCTGGAGGAAAATCCTGTGACTGTCCTTCCAATAAAGCGATGAAAATCAACCTCAGGTGAAAATGCAAATTATAAGAATGACTCTGCTAGACAAAATAACATCACAGACAATATTCAGAGTAATGGCTGAACACTATGAGGATGTGTGATTGAAAAATGAGAGGCTGCATTTCACTTCTGAATGCTTGTGGCAACATTGGTGAAAACCAATCAGATTTGCATGACTGATTCAACTGTTGCATGATTTGCAATAATGCATCTGCTAGTAATAATTTCACCTGAAGCACTGCAGTACAGGAGGTTCATAAAGCAAAAAATGTTGTGTGTGACTGACCGATAATAGCGACTTGATTTCAATCATTTTCTGCTCCAGAAGTCACAAAAGATCCATTGCAGCCTTTGATTTGAGTCACAAAGAGCAAATTGCAACTTTTGCTCTCGTTTTCATGCTCGATTTTCTCCAATTGTCACAAAATCGATGGAGCTGCCCAATGTTGCCTCTAATTTTTGTTCTTGCTGAGCACAACTTTTCTCTATTGGGCGGACATTTCAGCCACCTGAGCAAAAACATTCTTTATACCAGACCTGTACAGCGCACACACACACACAAAAAAGTGTTTAACTTTTAAATTTAATGTGCTATTTATATTTGATTTGACCCTTGATGTAACTAAATGATGCACATTTTAGATTATCTGAGAATTATTTTTTTTTTTACAGTCCTGTGTTATAAAGAAATCCTATTAAAAACATTTTTTTTTCTTAAAAATTTCATGCTGAACGGTCCAATTCTTTATAACAATATAATATAATATTAATATATTATATTATATTGTTTATATTAATATATTATATTATATTGTTTATATTAATATATTATTTTATGTTTTTTTTTTTTATTGTTGTGTTTTGAATTGAATGTTTTTTGTTAAAAACGCAAAAAAATTTTATTATATTTTATTATAAAATTAAGTATGTATTGATTGTAGCATATATTGCTCATGAATTTTATTTTTTAGGTTTTTTATTTGTTATGTTTTTAAATATGATGTATTTAAAATGCTTGATCTTTTATGATGATGGTTTTCTCTGAAGAGGACACAAAAAGCCCACGCTCCTACTGTTTTGTCCCTGTGTTCCTGTGGCTCACTTGTAGAGTATTGTGTTAGCAGCACAAAAGGTTGTGGTTTCAATTCCCAGGGAACACACATACTGGTAAAAAAAAATGTATAGTCTGAATGCACTGTAAGTCGCTTTGGATAAAAGCGTCTGCTAAATGCATAAATTTATTAAAAAATAAAATGGAGGAGGGAGGAGGAGGGGTGTGTAGTTTCAGTGGTCAGTGAGATTGACCCAGCCACTAACCCAACACAAACACAACCCAACAGCCTCAATCCAGCGGTTAGGTAGAAACAATAACAACATTTTCTAGAGTGTAGATAGATACGAGTATTTGCATTTTATTTGTTTGCATTTACAAGAGAAACAAAATCATACATGTTTGGAATGACATGGGAGTAAATGATGACAGAATTTCCATTTAAAGCAATGGTTTGTGATTTTTCATTTGTGTGGTTTGTCTGCTGTAGTTCGACGCATCAGCTCAAGTTAATGCACTCGGGCTGAGAGTGCAGAGCAGAGCTGTTCGGCTAAGTATGGAGCAATTACATGAGCAGGTGATTTAGAGAGAGCCAACGTCCAGCCGCTGGGAATGAAAATGGCTTCTGTAATGGCAGAGGCGATGCACGTCCACTCTGAAAGGACAGACCATTACAGCATGTCAACACAGGGAAGAAAAAGACGAAAACTATGAGTGCTACAATTAAAGAGCGCCGGAGGAATGGCTGATGGAAGGCGGAGGAGATGATGAGGAGGGAGTGGGTGTTTATTTGTTGTTGATTTCATGAAGGACCTGCTGTGTGCCATAGGTTCACGTGTGTAGTGTTAATGGCATCACTAACCTAAATGAGGTCACTATGAATGTCATTGTGTCAGCGGAGACGTTCATGACCATTACAGTCCGACCTGCTCAGTGACAGTGACCAGCGGGAGAGGAAAACCTCTTAACCTTTGACCTTTAATCATCATGCACATTTTACACAATTACATACATTCATAAATTCATACTATAAAAACCAGGGATCATTTATTGAATCAAAGACTGCAGAGCAAAATGATGGCAGATAAATACATCAGGAAAGATCATGAAGAGACCAAAAATAAACATGCAGTTCAGGCTTTAAAAGGGCACAAAACACCATATAATAAAAAATAAAAATAAAAGGTAATTGTGACTTTTTTCCTTGTAAGTCTGAGAAGAAAAGTCCAAATTGTGAGAAATAATCTCAAAAATGCAAGAAAAAAACAAGTCAAAATTGTGAAATAAAAAAATCGTAATAACCTTTTAATTTTTCTTTTTTTTATTCTGGAATAGAAACTTTAAAAAAATCAGCATTTTTTTGTTTAAGTCAGAGTTTATATCTTGTGATTCTGACTTTTTTTTTCTCAGAATTTTGAGTTTTTAATTTTTATCTCAATTAAGTTTTTTTTCCCCACCACAGAATTAAAAAACAAAAAATGACTTTTTGACTTTTTATCTCAAAATTTACACTTTTTTTCCGGAACTGCAAGAAAAAAAAGTCAGAACTGTGAGATAAAAAGTCACAACTTATTATTCCGTGGCAGAAACAGGCTTTCACACAAATTTAATAGTTGGTATTTGTGACTAGATAGACAGATGATAGATGATAGGTAGACAGACAGACAGACAGACAGACAGACAGACAGATAGATAGATAGATAGATAGATAGATAGATAGATAGATAGATAGATAGATAGATAGATAGATAGATAGATAGATAGATAGATAGATAGATAGATAGATAGATAGATAGATAGATAGATAGAGGGCACAAAACAGTAATACTGATCTGTCCTACTCCAGTTAGAGATGGCTTGCTCTGCTGCTCAGTACAGCTGCAGCTGCGGCGTGAGCGTTACTGTAAGCAGTGCAGTGATTTGTGTAATAAATGTAATTTGTGCCCATCCGGCTCTAGGCGACGGGACGCACCTCCAGCCTTCAGCACAGTCTGCCTCTCATTACCACGCTTGCATCTGAATGCTTTCTGAAAATGAGCCACAGCAATTAGCACAGGATTAATTGGAGTCTTTATCTCATTAGCACCGATGAGATGTGAGCGTGATTAGGTTTGCGTAGCCTGCCGTTTGTTTAAGCGGAATGCGGTAATTGGTGTCATTATAACGGCTCTTTAGCACGGCGTGGGCCTCGTAAACCCCCACGGCGTGTGGTTGGGCTGGGTTTGGTTAACCTTGAGAAAGAGTCCCGTGCTGCGGTCATGAACTGGCAGCTGTTAACCCTACCAACAACCCCTCGCCAACATTAACCCATTAACATGGACCCACCCCTCAACAACCTGCTTCTGCTGCTCCGCCTAACCTTACAAGTTCTAGTGACTAATCTGACACTTTCTGAACAGCCAGGACATCCTCACACCATTTACATCCATGCACTTAGCAGATGCTTTTACCCGAAGAGACAACACCAAAAGAACAACACCACACAAAATGAGATTTAATGCACAACAGATTCCTAGGCTAACAATACTAATAAACATAACAATGCATATCACAGCTAACTATCAAAGTTATGAATAAACGTTCTTCCAGTAATGTTAATAGAATGCTCTTTCAAAGTTATCTGGTGTTTAATGTCCTCAAAACGTTTGCACAAAAATTTCATTTATACGTTGTTCTTTGAACAATTATTTCTAAAACATTTGAGCTGGAGCAGAATAATGTGAATTTTTGCTGTCAATTATCAGTATATCTATAAATTTCATCATGCAATTTTGAAAGAAATATAGAGAATATTTTTCCCTAAAATGTCCAGTGCTGAATAGCACAAAAGAATCTCATTAAATAAATAATTATATTGGTAAAATCAATATAAAAAAAATAACGTGTTTTCAAATTTAAATATGAATTAAATTGTTTTATAAATTATTAATAATGTTTTCTCTGATAAAATATATTCAAAGCTTCATTTTTAGACAGGCCAGCCAAGTGAATTTGACTTTAGATTCAATATATAATAAAACTACAGCTTTAGAGTAATCATTAAATATTCATTTTTTGATCCATCTTCATGACTACATTTGTATTAGTCAGGAACTATATTTGTACTTCAAATATAAATAAAGAATAATCAAATAAAGAAAACTGCAATGCTGCTGTTATAGCTTTGAAGGTGTTGGACTGTCAACCATATTATGAAGCACAAACACTGAAAAAATTGTGATGCTGAAAAAAAAAAAAAAAATATATATATACAGAGCAAAAATAAAAAAAAATAGTGCAGATAAAAAAAAATGTAAAAAAAAGCTGTTGATGGTCTCTAATAAAATTCCCTTCACATATGTTTTGTGATCTCCTTTTTAATTTGCACAGAAAGAGCGTTGTGGAGCCACGCCACAGTAAACACCTGCTTCACCCCATTAAACATAATGTCACGACTCTGCAGTATAAAAACACTCTTCCCTTCACGAGCGATCTCTCTCCAGCGAGGAGACTCCTCTTTATGACAGCTTGTGAGTATCTCTGTTAAGAAAAAGAGAAAGTCATATAAACTGCAGGAGAAACACAGAGCCATTAATCCTGCGGTGGACGAGCTTCTCGCAGGCCTTTGTCTTCTCTAAGGGGGACCATCAAGTTATATATTCTCGTAACTATTTCAGCCCCTTTAGAGTTAACAACTGGACACTGACTAAATGGCAGTGGTTAAACGAGAGCCCTGAGGGATTCTTGGCAGGCTAAATGGCGGGCCACAGACATGCACACAGCTTTGTAGCACAATAACAGAATAATCCAGGCCTCTAAAACACAGATTTTTGCTAGCTCTCTCGCTGACGTCCTGTCAACAAGCAGATTTACTGCGTCTGCAGGGGTCAATAGGCCCTGAAGGACTCGCTCCAGGATATTACACAATGGCGGAGGGAACCGTGTGTGTGCTGTGCTGACAGGCATCCATCTCGCCTGCTGTTTCCATAGAGCGAGTGCTTTGTCTCGGAGCGGAGGCTTACAGTAGCCTTGCTGGTGTTCGTGGGAATTGTGCAGCAGCAGGAGTTAATAGAGATCCTTGTTTGTAACAGTATATACAGTATGTGGGTGTGCTTTTGCTTCAAAAATGCATGAAAGTAGAAGAGTGATTTAAAGATTTATTGGTCGAAAAACAATATATCTTCTCAACATGTGACTTAATCCATTATAAATTTCACTGCAGTGCAAAATAATAGTCTAGTATCTAGTATATAGATAAATAGGGGAAAAAAATCATACCGACCCTACATTTTTGAACTGTGATACACACACACACATTATATTATATATATATATATATATATCATATATAATTATTAACTAATATTATTAACCATTAAATAATATTATGCAAATTGAAATAAATAAATATAATATATATATATATATATATATATATATATATATATATAATATGTATATATATTAACTCTACACTACCATCAGTAATGTAGGGTCAGTAACGCTATTTTTAAAATAAGTCTCTTCTGCTCAACAAATACAGTATAATCAGTAATATCGTGAAACATTATTACAATTTAAAATAACTGTTTTCTACTCAAATATACTGTACAGTATATTTTATTCCTGTGATCAAAGTTGAATTTTCAGCATTGAATTTTCACATGATCTTCAGAAATCATTCTAATATGCTGATTTGCTGCTCAAGAATCATTTCTGATTATTATCAATGTTGAAAACAGTTGTGCTGCTTCATATGTTTTTGTGGAAACCATGACAGATTAAATTTTTTGATGAATATAAAGTTCGAAAAATTCATTAGAAAGTTCAAAAGAGCATTTATTTGAAATCAAAATCTGTCAAAATCTTTGAAATTTACTGTCATTTCTGATCAATTTAACTGCTCCTTGCTGAATAAAAGTGTTCATTTCTACTGGATAGTAACTATAAAAAGTAAAATACAACTTCATAAACACATAGTTGCCAAATAGTTGTGATAATTCGATTTAAGTCTCCACTAAAATAAGTCAAAATTGATAGAAACAAAAGACATCATAGAAATGTGCTTAAATCAACTCTATCAATGGATTTTGCACTTCAAGCACCACTCTAACACGTTTTATTCATAAAATGTAATTTAGCATTTTAGCAGTTGCTACAGTTACCATGGTACATACCGGCAAGGAGACGCTTTGTGAAACACAGCATTGATCATCCACAACACTATAAGATCTAGCAGAAATATTCATGTCAGCGGCCAGCTAGTCAAGAGCCATGCTGCAGCAAAACAAACCCAGAACTGTGAGGATGGAACAAGAACTTTATCGAATCCAGGCTTTCTGTTTGAAGTCTCATCTCTGTCACTCTCTGCGTCTTCCTTTCTCATTTATTCAGAGACACAAAGCCATGCAAATGCACTCAAAAGCAAATGCTCATGCATAGATACATGTTAACACGCTATACTGTCCCTAAACACACACACACACACACACACACACACACACGCACACACACATACACACACGTGCACACACAAACACACACACACACACACACACACACACACACACACACACACACACACACACACACACACACACACACACACAAGATATGGCCCTCATATCTTCTACCAGCCCTCTTCTCACAATCTCACACTATTTCACTGCTTTCTGCTCTTCTCAAACACTCTATTTATCTATTATTTATAAAGAGGAACCGGGGTTGGCCGCAGCCTCATACATGTAGAACAGCCTGCAGTTTCTTTCAATTTAATTCTATTTTTTATGCCACACAGCAACGTACTGACTGCCTGAATAATTCTGCCTGTAAATACTGGAGCATTTAAAAATAAACTAAATCATATGTTGTGATTACATATAGCCTATTGGATAAAATTCTTATGGATTGTACAAAAACATTGCATTTGAAATTCATCTCCATAGAAAATGCAGTGAATACTGGAGTGTCTCTCTAAAGGCTCGTCTGGCCCTCAGGCTGTCCGTCACTCTACACATGTGAATCATGCAAATGTCAAGTGCAAAGGTCATCAAGGAAACAGGGCTGAGACGACACAACAGACACCAGTTAGATTTAAAGACACACTATCAGACTGAAAAGTAGCATGATCAAGGCATAAGGAGGGTTCATATCCCCCACTGAGTCAGATATTTAAAGGAACAGTTCACCCAAAAATTATTTTTTTTCTTCTGAAATGTACCATCGGGCCATCCAATGTTTCTTCATCAGATTTGGAGTAATGTTGCATTGCATCACTTTCTCAGCAATGGATCCTCTGTAGTGAATGGACTCTCATTCTGACGGCACCCATTCACTGCAGAGGATCCATTGCTGAGCAGATGATACAATGCTACATTTCTCCAAATAAAGAAAATAAGAAACAAACTCATCACATGTTGGATGTCCTGTGGGTGAGTACATTTGCAGCTAATTGTCATTTTGGGGTGAACTATTCCTTTAAAAGATAATATTCAGTTATTGGAGAGGTTGAGAGTTGCCCTGATCCTCTAAAAGACATCCATCTGGTTTTTCAAAAATGTCTCATGAAAAGGGTGAAAATAATAATACAAAACCCTAATAATGACTATTCCTTGATGGACAATCCAGAATGGATAAGCCGGATCTTCATCCTTTATCATATCGAGTATACCTTCAGGATTCAATTCCCAGGTGCAATTAAATTAAATGCACAGGAGATAACAGAATGACACCTAATAATAATGGATTTAATATACCCCATTATGCCATTGTGATCCAGTGTCCCTTATACATGCATGGAGAAGCCACTGTGAGCAGCCCCTATATAAGATGTAATTAAATTACTGTTAATGGGATGCTATTTTTATACCCCGACACACTTAAACCCTTTTTGCATTGTGTGGATGAAGATCCGTGAGCATCAGTGACAGGTTTTATGCTCACAAATTTAAAGTGTGGAAAAATACAGTAAAAACAGAAATATTTTGAAATATTATTGCACCTTAAAATAACTGTTTTCTAAGTGAATATATGTTAAAATGCAATTTATTCCTGTGATAAAAGCTGAATTTTCAGCATCATTACTCCAGTCTTCAGTGTCACATGATCTTCAGAAATCATTCTAATATGATGATTTGCTGATCAAGAAACATTTCTGATTATTATCAATGCTGAAAACAGTTGTGCTGCTGAATGTTTTTGTGAAAAGTTTTTGTGATACATTTTGAATAGAAAGTTTAAAAAACAGCATTTCTTTAAAATATAACAATATAAAAGTCTTTACTGTCAGTTTTAATCAATTTAATGTGTCTTTGCTGAATAAATGTATTAGTTTTTTTTATTGTCAGTTTTAATAAATAAAATATAATATATGGCACCTAATGTGTCTTTGCTGAATAAATGTATTTATAAAAAAAAAAAAACCTTTGGCAGCTGAAAATAGTATTTTCTATTTTTAATGATTAAACGGCGGGGATCTTCATGTTGTCTCAGACATTTGTTGAAAAGAAGCCGTCCTAAAATATCACAGTTCTTATTGAGTCTAACATGCATTCACTCAATTTGAGAGATGATTATCATCATTTGCCATTTGCTATCAGAATGAGCTCTCCCATGTCATAAAATAAGCCAAATCACACTCTTCTGCTCCTGTTGAGATGCAGTGATGACTGCTGGAGAGATGAACGACTTCTGACACTCACACAGCCAGACCTACTGCTGAAACATCTTCTGCTTGTTGCTTCACGGTGAATATCTGTAACTCCCTCTGCAGTGATGTGAACGATCTGCACAAGCTACCGTGACTGCTGCTAGAAGTCAATAACCAAGCTTTATTTGCTGGTGTTTTTTGGACTTTTGTCTAAAGGGTTGATTTTTATGAAAACATATTTTTTTTCCTTTTGTTATATTAAGGTAACAAAAGACATTAGACTTTTTACTTTCACAGATTTAAGTGTTTTTTTGCACTATACCCTGTCCCAGACACAGACTTTCAATCTTTAAATATGAAAATTAAGCATAAACAATATTAGTAATACTTTACAGTAAGGTCCCAGCATTTGTGAACTAACAATGAGAAATACATTTGTTACAGTAATCTTTGTTAATGTTAGTAACTGTTCATTGTTGGTTCATGATTGTTCAGGTCCATTAAATAATATTAACAGATACAACTTTATATATTAGTAAATGCTGAAATTAACAATAGATTATTAAATTCTTTGAGTATTTTTCATTGTTTGTTCATGTTAACTAATGTTAAGAAATGCAACCTTATTGTAAAGTTTTACCAAAATATCACAAGCTCAAAATTATGATAATCTAATCTAAAGGTAAAATAAACAAACCATTTTAATATTTAATTATTTTTTATTTTTTCTTTTTAATGTTATATTTAAAAAAAAAATCAAGATAAATATCACCTGTGAGCAATTTATTTTTTAATCAAGCTGTAATTGCGTCAAATTATTTATAAAGCGTGATATATTATAAATATTACTCATTTTATTTATGAATATTGTGTAAATTGGCAGCAGTTAGGAGCCAGGCTTTTTTATTCCACTAATGTTTAAATTGTCATTTCCACCACAAAATGAAATATGCTAAACCAAATGCAGAATTTGATATGTGGTGGAAATTACATTTAGGCTATTCATGACTTCAGGGGAGAAAAATCTGACAAAAAGTATAGAATTCAAATGTGATGTACAGTATATGCACAACTGGACACTGAACAATTAACAAGCCAGTGATGAAAAAGTGTGGTTTATGGGATTTATATTATTTTCTAAAAAAATTAAATAGACCAAGATGCCTGAGCAGGAGTTGGCGTGCTAGCATGTCAAACTTCTCGATCACGACAACATGAGTTTACGTCTTCCAAAGTTGATCCGCGACAGCTTGCGAGCCAGAGGAAAGGTACGGTACACTTCAGCAGCTATGAGCGTCTTTCCAACAGATGGATCAAAGATGTGTAGTACACAGAAAATCTGGAGATCTTAATAATTCAGCAACTTCTTGTGTGACATGGAGTGTAGTTCAGCTCTCTCTCAAACAGGGCACATATGGAGAAGCAGACGCGCCTCTCGCAGAAAAACGCTAAACTAACAGGAGAAGTCCCCGAAGAGAGGAGCGAGAACGCCAGAGAGGTAAGGATGGACAGAATGCGACTCAACCCCCCTGAGGCCATGCGAGACTTCTACTTTATCATATGTGTGTGTGTGAGTGTGTGTGTGTGTGTGTGTGCAGATGTGAACAGCTTGATACCATGCACCAAATGCTGTAGGCAGAAATTCCTCCTGTTTCGCACATTAATTTGTGCCGAAATTAGCCACCAGACTGAAATCTGCCATTCTTCAAATGATTGATGAAACTCACTAAGTTTATCAACTTCACTCTCTTCACAGAAACTAACCTGGTTTATTCATATCAAGGGAATTAACTGAACGTATGGATTTACTTTGGGATAGTGACCGACATTTTCACTTCACTCCAATTAAATATATACTACGATAAGTGGACATGAAATATTGATTTGAGCTGAAACTGTTTTAGAATTTTACCTGTATTCGACCTTTTCCTATACGCCTCATGATGCTTTTCATGGAATTATGGGAGTAGAAACAAACCCTGTGTCTGAAATCGCCCCTTATACCATTAAACAATACACTATTTGAGGGGACAGCCATTTGTAGTGGTGTCTGAAACCTTAGTGGTAATTATCGAATGCACTCATTCAGTCCCACAATGCACAGCAATAACGAGTGTACAACTAACGTATGCTCAAAGGCTAGATAATACCCATAATGCACTGTGAGAGTCACATGGCAAAAGAATTGCCTCGTCTCACCAGAAGACCATTAATTTTACAAAGCGTACAGCGTTATAGCTACAACACAGGTATAAATTCATCATAAATTGATAATTAAATTGTTTAATTATGGTTTATGCATTTATTTCCATTACAGAGTTGAAAATAAATCCTTTTTATCTTACTACTGGAGCTATTTCAAGCATCCAAGACCAAGTCCTATCTGAATGGGGGAATCCTGAAAACTCAAAAACGGCCTGCTTAACTCACAATTAAATAGCATATTTCAAATGAGCAACAACATCTGAAATGAATGTTGTTGCCGCACATGAATGTTGTTCCCTATGCTCAAATAGTGTGGCACGAGTCTCAGGTTTCAACAATTGGCTCTTTCATTTAGAAGTGATAGGACTGAACTGTCTTTGTATGTCTATAGTCTTTGGTAGAACTTCCGTTAAACTGTAAACAATCAGCAAAAGGTTTGTTCTATGAACCTAATAATAAGCATTTTCAAAAACTAGACACAATGAAGTGACATTCTTTTACTCACCCTTAAACTATCGAACATTAAAAGGAAATTTAGAAGTGTAAAAGCATTGAAAAAATACTTTCAACATTCCATGAACAACGAACCTCAACGATAATGTTAGAAAAATATTAAACCGTGGGATTGCAAGATAGGCCAATCAGAATCAAGTATTCTGAAGAGCCGTGTAATCATGTTTAGTAAATAATTAATCTAGAACATTTAGATTTTATCCAATTATTTTAATAAATTCTAACTGCAGGTTTATCAAGTCCATTGTCTTTTTTTTTTCAGAGAAATCTGATAATCTTTGTTTGTATAGCAATATTAGGCTAGCCTATGGCAATTTTTCACTCTTGTAATAAAACAGAGAGATTTCAATACAGTTAAAACATGATGCAGAGTGGTTACCAACCTCCAGCATTGCCTTGTGCAGGTAAATGCTTTCATAAAATGTTGGTGTATTAATAAAATTAAAGACACACAAATTAAATCTAATTTTTGTCCTGCTGTGTAGTATATTTATGTGCTGTTCACTGTTTATGGTTCATGGCAATTTAGTAAATCAGTTGATGTGTGTTCACAGGTGAGTGGATATTGATTATTTAAAAAAAAAAAAAAGATTCACACTGCATCTCATTTAAATGTTCTTCAGCTTCTGCAGTCGGTGCTGCTACTTGTTTCTGCTGTCGATCGATACTGCTGTGGGCTCAGTGAGATTCTTCATCACTAGTTGGCATGAATCTCTCAAAGCTGTGGCACTGACTCACACAAACACACCGCGATGTCTTCAGGCTCAGCTAGTTATGGGCTGCATTCTCAGGCTCATGGTCTGTCCTCAGGCACACAGTTAAAGCTGGAGGAGTGAGAGACCGTCTCATTACCTACACACTGGTGCTCGCGCACATACACAAAACACCACTGACTGAGCTAATGAGATTCTCTGTTTCCTACATAGAAACAGTTTTAAATTTTCATTAATACATTTTTGGTCCCCACAAAGATAACAAAACCTGAACCACACAAACATATCATGGTTCAAACCACTCAGAGACTTCTTAAATTGAGTCTAATTAATAAGACTAGACGTTTGGTATGTGAAATGAAACATTTAGTAGCTTTTCCAAGGTTTTGTGAACCAAATGTCCGAATGACGTGATGTGATGGATAATTCTCTCTGTGTTCATGTGCAATGGTACACTGGTTCTGGCTGCTCTGGAAATCGTGTGGACATCAGAAAGGTCAGGGAATGAAGTTTGCCACTTTCCTTTGTCCTCCGGCTCCATCATATCACTGATCATTAGGCCCAATCCAGAGATTTTTCACGCTTGTTTAACTTCATCTGCTCGATCAGAGACAAAGACTCTCCCCAACAGCTAGAAGAGTCTTACACCTATTTCATGCTGTTTTGTGAAACTTTCCACACAATTATTTCTTTAATTACTCGCTTAATCTAAGACAGCCTTGCCTCACAACGTGTGCAACGTCATGGCTAGAATAACAACATTCAAACTATGACAAGAATAACAACATTCAAAGTAAGAAATCTTTATTTAATGTTAAAAGGGTCTAATATGAGTTTAAATATCATTTTATGTGACCTTTATAGCCTTACTAAAAGCTATAAGTTAACTCAGATCTTGAAAAAGGAAACATCAACATTAAAACTGTGAACTCAAAGTGAACCGATAAATGTATTCCATGACAAAGATGGTATCAGTCACTCAGTATGCAGTTTTAATAATGTTAAAACGGTTCAATATTTATGAATTAGATTATGTACCTACTTATCCATTTTGTTGCACATGCAGAGAGATCCCGCCCACACACTCTTCTGATTGGCTGTGATTTTTGATTGACTCTATCTTATAGCATTGCGATTGGTTAGGACACACGTCAGATGTTTCTTTAGGAGAACAGAGCTACAAAATGCATGAGAATAGCAGCTCAGATCATTCGGTCTTGAAGAAGCTGATGAGAAATATTTGAGTTCATGTTGAGATCTCGCAGACTTTAGTTTCAGAGTACAGCTTCGAAACTCGAAACTCCTTTTAATCAGGAGAACATTAAGCAAAAGTCTTCCATTTCACCTCACTGCTGTCTAGGAGATGCAACTAAGATGCTACAGAGATCAAAATCTTTATCGCTCTCAGGGTTGCCAGGTTTTCACAACAAAACCCGCAAAATTGCTACTCAAAACTAGCCCAATCATGTTTCGAGGTGGGTCCCCGGTATAAATCGCTTTCTGTGGGATAAATAGACGTTTTATTGTGGGGTCCCCTGGTAAAATTAGCATTTTAGGTGCTAAATATCACGTTCTTGTGGTTGCTTAAACCCACGGACACGAAAAACAGCCTGCTGCAACAGTCTTAAAGTAGCCCAATTTCGCGGGAAAACCACGGATTTGCAACACTGATCGCTCCACATCAAATGACTTTTAAGATGACATCACCAAGCCCTTTTACTTTTAACCCCTCCCACTTTTCATGACTCAATCAATTTCCAATACAAAATCCATTGCATTTTTCTCAATTGGATATCCCGATTCTCTTGGAAATGGTCAGATTAGGCAAATCCAGTGCACTGCGAATGGCGTTTCACATTGATTTTAATGTCACCGCTGTCCAAGAGAAATAATGGAGATATTAAAAAGGATTTCATTTGTAATTTTTCCTTTCTTTATTGTTTTAGGCAGTTCGATTTTGCAGTGCCACCACTCCATTTCAGCTATATGCCACGGCATTAATGCGATGGCGCCGGCTGGCACACAGTCTCTGGTGAACGCTCTCGCTGGCGTGACACAGTCATGTTCTAGTGTTTTATTTACTGCTCCTCGCCGAGCACGACACACACATACATCACTTTCACATCTGCTGACATCTCTGTGACTGACAGGTGCGTTTGATAAGACACGCGTTTCTCCATTTCGGCGCGCGAGCTGATGACTGTGAGAGCGTACACGTGTAGAGTTAATACCGCCCTGCACCGCTGCACAGTAATACTCTCTGATCGCAGAGACGCGCCCAATGTCTCCGTGTCCCCGTGTCGTTCAGGCCTCGCACACACATACACGCGGCCCCGGTGCAGAATGGCTCGGCTCCAGGAATAATTGAATGGTTGGATTCTTCTCTGCGCGCTGGTGCTGAGAGGTTGAGAGAGAGTCGGAGAGGGACTGACAGGATTCAGGAACTCATATCAACACCGTGTCTCCGGAATAATGCAGCCGTGACAGTCAGCACCTCTGCTGTCAGATTAGATGATCTCTGTGAGTGAGCAGCACAGACTTATGGGAAACATGGTTTTTAATGAGGGTTTACTCTGAATTATGATTTACACAGCTGGGGCCTTCTGATGAAACTTCAGGCTAACATTAGGAGATATGCAAAAAGATTAGTGGGCTGAAAGTTGACCATTATCATATTTTTAGTGCAATTTTTTTTCTTTTTTTTCTTTTTATTAATGTGTCGTGTTTTCCAGTAAAATATCACAAAAACACTTGTACATTTCTCACTTGAAATTTCTGTTTCAAGTAAACGTGGTGCTTTTGATTTTTCTATTCATTTATAAATTACATTTATAAACAGATCATGTGAGATTGAAGACTAAGCCTAATGGCTGCTGAAAATTCAACTTGTCCATCAATGGAGTAAATTCCCATCTAGCAAAAATATGTTCTAAGAATGTTTTCCCATTACAAAAAAAAAAAATTATTACAAAATGTTTTTTAAACTTTTAAAATGTGTGGGACATTTCTTGGATATGTGAACATTAGAGGAACATTAAATTTGATAATTTTTAAACCATTATTAAATCAGTATTTCTGAAGATTTTTACGCATTCAAAACATCCCGTTTTTAATGTATTAGACCCATTTCTTCTTGGTTATACAAACATCAGAGAAACATTCCATTCTATCATTTTAAAAATGTTATGAAATGTTATTTAATGAAAAATGTTATTGAACAAGGTATGAATAACATCATAAGTATATTCCAAGAACATTGTTCTAAGAATGCTTCCTCTTAACAAACAAGAACATATATCAAATATTAATAATAATAAACATTATTTCAAGAGTATTTTGTCCTAACATTTAGATAACCTTCAAAAACACATTAGTAAAAGTTAAAGGAACATTCCCTGTTAGCTGGGTTACAGTTATATTATAGAAAAAATATATATATATTACAGAAAACAGTTATTTTAAATTGTAATAATACTTCACAATATTACTGATTTACTACATTTTTGATCAAATAAATGCAGACTTGTTGAGCAGAAGAAACGTCTTTTAAAAACATACATGAAGTCAAGACATTCTGAAGACATTATAAAGACATGAAGATAGTTCAAGGTCATTATTGTGACAGATATGTTGCTTTAGAATGCAATATGTTGTATTCAACATCAGTCTATCATTGTCCTTTTGTCTGGAATGATCATTTTACACTTGCCTAGAGTTTGTCAGTCTGTTTGTGATTGTCCAATGGATCTGTTCCGGTTTTATTTTAAAACAATTAATTGCACAATATGAACATATTATATTGACAACCTGAACTGAGTATTATTATATTTTTAGTGCAGTTCTGAAACACTTGTTGTACAGTCTTCCTCTTCCTCTTCCTCTGTGCTTTATCTGTTCCTGATCCACTTTGCGGTTAAATATGTCTCTAGTATTTTTTACAGCCAGTTCAATTCCATGCTGTCCATCAGGTTTATCAGATAGCCGCTTTCTCTTTTTCTTCTGCAGGTGCTAAAAGAGCACAGAAGACAAGAGCCAGGCTGATGCCTGTGTAAGGTTTTTCATGATCACTGTACAAACAAACAAATATTCTCAAGCATTCATCTGACATATGGGAAAAGATCCAGCTGCAGTCTCGAAATTCAGAGTTTCATCTAATCCACTGATAATCTGTTCCACAGAGACGTGAGCTAGAAATAGCAGAGAAATCCAGCCGAAGAAAGCATAGTCAAGCATATTTTTCACTCACCCTGCTGACAAGACATCAGGAAGAGTGTAAAAAAAAAAAAATGACAACGAACTTGAAGAAAAGGCATGCTGCGCTCGCACTTATCAAACACAAGCCCTGTCTTACACTGTGTGACATTCAAACAGGGACACACACTCATGTCCTTAGTCATTCTGACGCTGTAATAAATGCAACTGCTATAATTGTAGAAAAAAGACTGGATGCAAACAACAAACTGCATGCCTTAAACTTGCTCCACACAGCTGGCGGGGGGTAAACAAAAGCAAATGAACGTGTAAGCAAACAGCAAAGAGTGTGTGATTAAGTTTTAAAGGTGTGTTGGGAGCAGAGGGGTTTGGTAATGTGGCAGTTGGCTGCTCCCCGTGGAGTCGCCCACCTTCACACCAAACTCCTACATAAACAAGGTCGACTCATTTAAAAACAGCTCTGGCCACAAACGAGGCCCCATTATTCAAATTCTATTCAGCCAAAGTTTGTTGAATTGGCAAGGCCATGCAGATTAGGTACACCATTGTTGAATAAATTCATCTGGTGTGAATATTTTAAGATATGAATTCCAAAAGAAGGACATGAAGCTTTTTTAGGATGCTGAGACTCTGGATAAAATCAGCATAAATGTAGTCTGTGTGACTTTAGTCATTAAGATAAATTTGAATGAGGAATCAACCTTTTTTGCAAAACTCTGAAATCTTATTTGTGTCTATGCCAAATTGTTTATGCATCCCATCAGATTTGACATCAGCCAGGCTTTATTTGTGTGTGTGTTTTATGACAGACATGGTCACTATTGAAATGAGTTGCATGGATGGTTTCTATGGTATTCAGGCTGGTTGCTAAGGTGTTACTTAGTAGTTGCTAGGGTGTTCTGGAAGGTTACAATTGTAGGAAGTAGCTAAGACATTCTGGGAGGTTGCCAGGGAGTTTTGAGTGGTGTCTAAAAACATGTGAACATTATTTTGAAATGTTTCTAAAATGTTTAAATATTCAGTTTTGCTTTTGTGGTTATAACTTACTTAAAATTACAAAAACATTTGTTGAAGTGTTCTACTAACTTTTTTATATGTTACTTGAACGTTTATTTTTAGTATTCTAAAATGTCCAGTTTTCTTGTTGTGATTAGAACATTATTTAAAGATTACAAAAACGTTTTTAGAACATACATCAAGTACAAATAACTTAATAAGCAGATTCTGAAAATGTTGGTCTCAGAACATTTTCTCAATGTTTTAAGAACATTCTTCAAGTAACAATAATATCATGAGAATGTTCAGAGAATAATGTTCTGAGAATGTTTTCTCTCAGTGAGTATGCATATCAAATATTAATAAAGTTTTAAGAACGTTCCATAAACATTAATTAAAGAATGTTTTGTCTTGACATTTCTATAACTTAAAAAAAAAAAAAATGTTAGTGAAAGAAAGTTGTAAGAATGTTCCATGTTAGCTGGGTAGGACTTTGCAAGATGGTCATCTGATCATGTTTTTTTCCTGTCTAGTTTAATTAATATGGAAAAGAGCTGCATATGGGAATGATATGAGGGTTAGTAAATCATAACATACATTTTATTTCTGGGTGAATTATTCCTTAAGATGCAGACTTTTATAAACGGAATATTCCTCCTGTTGTAGTTCCGGTTCCTCTCACAGGATACAGAGGAAAACAACAGGAAACACGTTGACAAAAGATCTAATTCTGTTTTTCTTTCATTATTTATTTTTTTCTGTACACCTCTTGATAGTGTATTTTCATTTGCTGCTTTATGAATGACAGCTGTACAAACAGATAATAAGTGTGATTTATCTTCTGAGATTGGTATTTTGGTTACTTGAACGTTTTAGTGAGCAAAGAAAACAGTGAAAGACTTGTGGCTTGTCTTGAACAGAACAGAACAGATGACAAATCTGCACATTTTTCAAGAAAAAAAAATATGGATATCCATGAGGCCCCCATTTCTCTTGATTTAAATATTTTCCACCAGCGTTTATTAATGGAAATCGCATGGATTCTTTTCTTGAGAAATTGCATACTTCACAAAGTTAACACGGTTTGGGCTGAAGTGAATTCAAGTGAATAAACTTACTCTGTGTGTGTGTGTGTGTGTGTGTGTGTGTGTGTGTGTGTGTGTGTGTGTGTGTGTGTGTGTGTGTGTGTGTGTGTGTTCACAGGGCCAAAATAAGCAGCAGAAGTGCACTTCTATTTCCTCTAACTCAAGAGTGCAGGGGTGAAAAGTCAGGCGAAGGACAGTATGACAGATCGAGGGAAGGTAAAGTAGAGGTCAACGTCGCAGCGCCATTTCCTGCCTGATCCCTATCTCGCTCTCCATTTCACTACACAACACCTGGGAGAACTACACACACACACACACACACACACACACACACACAAATACAGCCATCATGACACAGTCGACACATGGAAAACTCTTTACACGTCTGTAAAAATGTCTTCATGTACTGCAGTCCCTTACGAAAAAGAAGTTTATTCAAGTGTGCTATTAGTATACTTCTTTTAAACTAAAAATAGGAAAGTATGCTTTTAGTTTACTTTTTATGTACTTCTCAGAAATGGGCTTTATGTTCTTCTCAGAAATATACTTAAAATGACATTTAAGTATGCTTGACTTATACTTACAAAAAGTCTAAATATACTTGAACTATACTTAAGTATGCTTAATAAAATAAACTTGAAGTATACTACTTTTTGGTAAGGGGTGCACCAAATAAAACAGTACATCAATGAAAGATAGAGTTTGACATTTAAAAAAAAAAAATTCATTTACTCTTACCTTTATGACATTGACATGACTTTCTTTTGTGAAATTGTTTTTTTTTTTTTTGTCCATACAATGTCAATATTGTTATTTGGACTCCAGCGTTCTTCAAAATAATCTTTTGTGTCCTACAGCAGAAAGAAAGTCATTTTCAGACATAATTGACTGTATTTTCATTGGTGTCTAGGACTTTGCTAGATGGTTGCTATGTTGTTGTGTCTGGTTGCTAAGGCATTACTAAGTAGTTGCTAGGGTGTTCTGGAAACTTGCTGTGGTTACCAGGGTGGTTACCTAGTGCATTGACAGGTGATTGCCTCAGGTCTGTGTTTTTGTTCATCCATTAGCAAACGCCCCTAATAAATTTAAAATGATTAAAGTCACTCTGTAGAAGAAGAGAACTGTTAGCATCCAACAGTCTCTCTCAGCTTCAAACGTGTGTGATTTTTGTCTTTCATAACCTTCATCTGATTGTGTTTTTTCCTGTGGTTTAATCAGAACGGCACAGACAGATTCAATTATCCCGGACACCTGAACACACAAAGCAGCTCGGCCGTGAGCGCGCTCTATTGTTGGTCTAAGCATCAGCCATGCTAATGGGAAATATTGATTCAAATCTTCTCTGGCTTTCGCTTTGGACCAGAGCTAGCAGATTTGTCTCTCTCACGGCTCCCCTGCTGGTAATAGGCCGATTGGATCTGAATCAGACGTGGAAGACCGTTATTTCATCCCTGTTTATTTCCCCCGAGACCGAGCAGAGATCGTCTCCGAATGCGATGTTACGATAAAGATGTAAATCAAGCAGCGATTTACAGACTGAGATACACAGTTCAAACATTTCACTACTTGGGCGGTTTAGTGTATATGTGAGAAGCGCTTGTTGAGGTGTTTACTGGCATGTTAATGTTGATTATGTATCATCATGAATCTTGAACACACTGTTAAACAATTCAGATGCAAACAAATGATGGACTCTCTCATGCGTCTTTCTATTTTTCTGTCTCTCTTCTTGTCAGTTATGCTCAGGAGGACAAAAGCTACAGTGAATTTCCAAAACATTTGCGAGGACTATAAAGAATTAAACCCATCTCTCTCCTGAGTGTGTAGATGCCAGTGCAGTATGCGGACGTCCAGCCAGAGAGAAGTGCAGTAGATTCATCATGATCTTGCCGTGCGCTGTACAGTGTCCACGCAAACGACTGCGGCTCAGATCACTACATAAATCTGCTCTGACTCACTTAATGAAGCTCAATTTCCCCGGACCGACTGAAGCAGGCAGATTTACATGAGCATTATGACACTCCAAAAGCGTTATCTGTCCCTCTCTCATATCCGTCTGTGCAGACAACTTATTCTTCCCTCAACAGGATGGGTTTATCAGCTTCACCATTTTTTTCTTCTTCTCCCACATCATGTTTAAATGTTTGGAATTTAACTATAAGGTGTAAGAAGTCATGTTTAAGTTAAAAGTGTTTAACTATATTCACAACACAAATGATTGTTTCAAGTGAGTGATTCATTGACTAATTCATTCATCCGATTTGCTCAAAACACTTGATTCAGAAAAAAGAAACAAGTGTCCATCTTGATGACTGAGTCATTGAATCATTAAGTCAACTGATTTGTTTAGAAAGACTGATTCATTCAGGAACAATACAAGTTACCCTCATATGCATCATTTTTTCAACCAATTTGTTCAAAGACTTTGATTCATTCAGGTTCGGAAAGGTGACAGATGTTATGAGTGAGTCATTGGATTATTGATTTAACTGATTTGTTTATTATTCAGGAATAATAAAAGTTACTGTCAAGAGTGAATCATTTGAATCGTTCATTTAACCAGTTTGTTCAAAAGCACTGATTCATTCAAAAACAAACATAAGTGACTTGTCTTATGAGAAATTAAATCATTAATTCTGTGGAATACAAAATACAATATTTTGAAGAATGTCTCAGAATTTTTTATTTATTTATTTATTTTTTATTTATTTTATTTATTTTGGTGGTCAGTGGTAACCAAAACAGCTTGATTACCAAGATTCTTCAAAATATCTTATTTTATGTTCCAGGGAAGAATAAAAGCATAAACGACATAAGAGTGAGTGAATAATGACAGAATTTTCATTTTTTGGGTGAACTAAATTTTACAGAATTACTTAAATCATTTGGGATGCATTAATAGGGTTTTTAAAAGTTTTGTATTGTATGAAATAAAGAACCTTCAGAGATTAAATCAAAAACATGGACTCTTCCCCAAAATTCCCAATTTTTAAATAAATTTTCTGTATTGTATCTTTGTCTTTGACTCCTCTGTCTGATTTTATTTCACAGTGGTTTTACACAGTAGGATGTTTCTTGGGATTTTCATTTTTTTTGCTGTCCCAGATATTGCTTTCTTAAAGATTTTTTTTTTTTTAAGCGTAAAAATCATTCTCTTATATAAATGTTCAGTGCAAGTTATGTTTATGTAAGCAAGGTTCCCATTACTATCAAAAATATATTACAATTTCAAAACAACCCACTATTCATTGAAAACTGGCTAGCAAAATGTAAAAAGATTTAACTGGCTTGTAAGAATGAAGTGCTTAAACATTTGCCGTGTCCAGTGTTTATGTGCTAAGTCTCTCTCTCTCTCTTCTCATTCACTGAAGCGTGCAGCACCGTCATACCTGCCTCTCCCATCGAGTCCCATACAGAGAGGGAGAGGTATCTGTGATCTCCCATCATGCATCAGGACAGCCGGTGTAAGATTGATGACACTCTTCGGAAGCAACAGAAGACGGGCCGCCCGTGAGCAGCCGCTTATGAGACCTGATAGACTCGTCTCTTAATAAACAGCACTGATATGTCAGCCACGCTGTGTTTCACCCAAAGCAGCGATGCAGACGAGAGAGAACAAGAAATTGAGTGAAAGAGAGAGAGAGGGGGAAAAATACCCAACAGTCTCCCAGTGGAGCTGTTTCAGGCCCCATGTTATGACCAGTGGGCTGCACTCCTATACATCAGACACAACATCAGTATTCAAATTAAAAACACTATTAGCCTCAGTCAGAGTGTTTGATATAGTGCAAAAAAAAAAAAAATATTAAAGGTGTACGATTATGATTTCACTTTTTTAACTTTAGTTAGTGTGTCATGTTGCTGTTTGATCATAAACAACATCTGCAAAGTTACGATGCATAAAGCTAAAAAAATATTTTATTTGACAGAATTAGCTTTTTAAGGCCTACAACAAATGGCTGGTAGGGACACACAAGCTTCTTCCTGGGTTTGTGACATCACAAACCCTAAAATTTACATGAACCCTGCCCCTGGGAGCACACAACAGAGGGGGCGGCTTTAGAGAAGAGAAAGAGTTGTTGTAGTAGCGTGTTGTTGCCATCGTGTTATTATCACCCCGATTGGAGGTCCTCTTTGTTCGGCCTTCCTACAGACGCTGGACTTAGGGAACAATAGTTAAATTTTTGCCCTGAAAGATGGAGCAGTTCCCACTTTAAGAGCAGAAGCTGTTGTTCATGGGCCACAACCTGTGAGTATGCTTCATTCTTTGTTGATGTGTTTTCCATTAATAGCTTCTATTGTTAATTTTATGTTGTAGCAAGGACATAAACAAAGGGCAACGCTATTTGGCTTCGCTAGCCAATTAGCTAAATGCTAAGTCATACTTATTTTTTTAATCCCACCAGCGAATTTTGAATGTTGGTGTTTGTTGCCATTTATGTGATCAGTGTAAATAATTCTTTGATTAGTGAAAGTGAAAGTCGTGACATTTGTCAAGTATGGTAACCCATACTCGAAATTGGTGCTCTGCATTTAACCCATCCAAGTGCACACACACAGCAGTGAGAAGTGAACACACCGTGAACAGACACCCGGAGCAGTGGGCAGCTATATCCAGCGCCCGGGGAGCAACTGGGGGTTCAGTGCCTTGCTCAAGGGCACTTCAGCCATGGGTATTGAGGGTGGAAGAGAGCGGTGTTCATTCACTCCCTCCCACCTACAACTCCTTCCAGCACCGAGACTCGAACCTGCAACCTTCTGGTTACAAGTCCAAATCTCTAACCATTAGGCCACAGATGCCCCTATTAGATATTTTATATAGCTAAACATGCTTGTTTACCTACAGGCAGACTATATATGGTTCTGTGTTTGATTTAGCCACTGAAGTAATGCCATAGTCTTCATAATGGGCTCATAGTTCTGGCGACTCAAGCTTTAATAAAGATAAAACCATATATCAAAAGCTAACAGCAGTAGCATTTACAAAGAGCGTATCTAAAAAGTAAGAGACAACTACAAAAACAAACAAACAAACAAACAAAAAAAAACATACCATTCTGAAACGTCCCGTAAGAGTCGTGCTTGTACAGATCCTCTTCAGTAATATTTTCTGGGTCTGATTCAATATATTTGGAAACAGCACTCAAGTGAAGGCAGATGAGCGTTATGACATTTTGATTAAAAATTTAATTGTCAAAACATAGGAAAAATGAAACATGCAAGCATCAGCTGTTCATAGTAAACTAAACTAAACATGCATTTAGAAAATAGATGGGTGAATTTTATTTCATGAATTAAATTTCATGCTGACTTTAAGAACTAGGCTTTGTTCAAACCTTTAACCCTCAGTATGGAAAATAGTAATAGCCGAGACTACAGTATATATATATATAAGATGGTTTACTAGTTTAAACTGGAGAAAATGCAATGCACACTATACAGCAAAAATCCTGCCTTCTAAATAAAAGAGCCAATTGACAATTGGTAAAGTTGTTGTGTGACTCTCTGGTTCCCATATAAAAGTCCTGAGGTTTAGGACTTCTTACGAGCATACTTGAAATATACACATTTTAAATGCTATTTTAGCATAAGAAACAAATATATGGGGCAGTCCATGTTAGGTTTTATTGATGATTTACATGTGCATTTAGCAAATGCTTTTATCCATATTAAATTTGTTATTAAAATGAGTATGGTCAGTAGTTTTCGAGATTTCAGTATTTTTGCATTCAAGTACATACGAGTTGGTCTTGCATGCCTGGAATAACTGTGCAGAGGCGTTGCAAATATGACTGCAGAGTGAACAGACTTTCCTCAAAAGGGACTTTGGTGAGAGTGATGCTTAAACCACCAATCTTCAGTATTTCAAAGTATTTTGCCTTTAAAGATGTGGTATAAAATATAGACATGTATACTAATTTGTGAGTATATCCCACTCCAACCGGTTTCAATAGGAAATACATCAATATAGTATAAAAAATGCATTTGTTGAAACAATTTCATGGGATCAGGCTGAAATTATCAGGGGACCTTGTTAAAGATAAATGTCAGCTGCATGTTTCTAACCCTGCCTTTAGTTAAAAAGCAGCTTTAGTAGAATCTTCCTCTGCTGCTGGATCCTGCCTCCTTCTTTTAACCTCACCGTGACTGGACAGGCCAAGTTTGTCCAGATGTATGTGTACAGATGTATTTAACTGTCATCATTAGATGTTTGAAGCTGTGGAAGTGTGGATTGATTTAGTAGCTTGTGGACTGGTAGGAAGTTTCGAGTTCTGAAACTTACATGCTTTTGTTTCAGGAGATCAAAGGAAATTTGATTTCTCATCATATGATCCGCAACTGAAATATCTGTTTGCAAACTCATCGGAGAAGATCAAGTCTTGCGCTTTTGTGCGAGTCAGTGCTCATTTCAAAGAAACAAAACACAAAAGAAGCCATAAAAACCAACCAATAACTGATATTATTTCATGCTACATAGAGGAAGCGGAGCATCCAATACACCCAACAAAAGACAGAAAGCTCTGCCACGTTTATGGAGTCTGCTATTTACAATATTCTATATTTTCACACTAAAAAATGTTGTATCTGTCACAATTCTATCACCCTCTACAGTGTATAACGCCTTGTTAAAGGCAGTCGTGTGTGAAATGGTGTTTTGAAATAAATGAAACCGACCAGGAAGCGCGGGAGAAGCCGAATATTGCGTTGTCTGACAGGCAGGCAGTGGAAATGTAACAAGAGCCATCATCTAACAGAAAAAACGGGTTAAATAAAAACCCGCCGCATCTCCCGCGCTCATATTGACACGCCGGTGGCGGGGGGCATTTTTCATTGTCTCATCAAGACGAAGCATTATAGGAGATCAATCTGGCTGCGCATCAGATTGGTGGCAGCGGCGCAAAGTGCTAGTTGCACATTTTTCTATTCTCCTCCTGCAGGCCTGCCCTCGTCTGAGGAGAGAGTAGCTGTCAGCCGCAGTTTGAAAAGAGAGTTTGTGGAGACTTTCTCTTATGTGAAACGGTATCGAACCTCACTAAGATGTCTCTTCCGCAGCTGACCCCGAGACCTCCGTATTGTTAATCAGTTAAATTCGTCGAAGGAGCCGCCGAAGCTGTGATCAGCGTTTTAGCAGAGCCCTTTGAAGGCGAGGGCCCGCTCTTGACACACCATTAAATATCACACCGCAGCTAAATGTGACAGTATTGTGAATCAATGCCACGAGAGACAGAATAATTGGACCTCTTCTGTTCAAAAGCCCCTTGAATTGTGGAAATAATTCATTTTCTCCACAGCACAAAGCATGCAGCGACCATTTTCTCTTTCCTGAAGGAGCTTTTACCTTCGTAGGAAACACTAGACTACAAAAACACAATCCCACATTATTCTCGTCATGCAGGGGAACGGTGGAAGCCGCTCGGCTAAAGGTAATTACCAGAGAAAAATCATATATCACGCCTTTAACCCGGAGAGCTTGTATATCTTTAGGGGTCGTTAATTTTAAAAGAGAGCCATTAACCTGGGGTGAGATGGTAATGACAGACAGAGAGGGGAGCCTTTATAAAACAAACTCATGCAGATGTGACCACAGGGGGAAAGGACTGTGTGTGTGTATGAGAGAGGTCTAAAACCCTCATAACGTCACTGGATAACCAATGGTTTTTGAGGCTTTGCTGTAAAAACCATCATCACTATGGAAAACTGTGGCATGGACATTCTTTAAAATTACTCCTTTTTTGTTCAATGAAAGAAAAAAGTCATACGGGCTTCTTTTTTGGCTGTTTCCTGCAACTCTATTCTGTCTCTTATTAATGGAGATTATAAATCATTAAAAAAGCCGGGTGTGAATCGTACGCCGTCAGTTAGACTCATGGGGTGTGAGAAAACGGGTGTCGGCATCAACAACATCACACCAGCAGATCAAATGTGGCTCTTTTACTAGCATAAACAAAACCATGCAAAATGAGATGAGCCGAGAATGGATACTAAAGGAATGTAAAGCTCAATGGTTCAGAACAATGTAAGCACTAATAATAGTCAGTAATTTCAGCTGTGCTTACATTAATGCACTTATGGACATCCATGGATAGACATTCTGAAGGGTGCAGCTCGTAAAATAGGTGTTGTGTGAGATGTAAAGTTGCCTAATTTATCCTTTTGAGGAGGACTATTTTTCTACTTCTGGTTATGTTACTGGTTTAAATAGCTGGGTATATTTCCAAGTGATCAGGGTTTAGCTGGTTAGTTTTTTGCCCCTGTTAGTAGATGCTGTAAATTTTAATATACACTGCAGTAGTAGATGATGATGATTATTATTAGTATTATTATTGGCAGTCAACGTATAATAGTGGATGATAGTGACAGATTATTTTTTGAAAGTTCTTAAAAGCATCATATGGATAAAATTTTCTTTATTTGCTGCCTTCAAAGTTTTCTATTGTAATGTATTACACGGAATTTATTTCCGTGAATTTTCAGCATCATTACTGTAGTCTTCAGTGTCACATGATCTTCAGAAATCATTCTGATTTGCTGCTTAAGAAACATTTCTGATTATTATGTTGTGCTGATGAATATTTTTGTAAAAACTGTGATACATTTTATTTTTCAGGATTCTATAATGAATTAGAAAGTTCAAAAGAACAGCATTTATTTGAAATAGAAATCTTTTCTAACATTATAAATGTCACTTTTGATTAATTTAATGCATATTTGCTTATTAAAAATTTTAATTTCTTTAAAATAAGTTTTTTGAACACTAGTGTATGACAGTTATCACAGTGTGCAATGCTTATCCCATACACATCCATTAAGTGCATTATTGTAAATTGTACTATTCTTTGTTTTCTGTGGAATTGTATTGAACTCAGAACATTCTGTTAATGCAATACGTCCGATACAATGTCTTCACACCAAATCAAGTCTGTTTTTTGAGCAAGAATCATGATAGGAAATGATATGTGCTGAAAGGTTTGGCCACAAACACTGTTCTCAGAGAGAGTCCGGCTCACTGCTTTGTTTCTTTGAGAATATAAATATTTCCTTCTCCGTCCCATTTCAGCGAGCATGTGGTCTGATTTTTCCCCGGAGTCCCGGGCCCTTTTGCCCAATGGTGTAAACCATATAGCCCCTCGGGGAGTTGGCTGAGGGGGCGACACGGAGGCCCTGTTGATTTCTGTTTGGCCTTTCTCTTCCTCGGGCCAGAGCAGCATGTCACATTAGAAAGGTTTATTTTCCTACATCAAAGCAAAGCACATCATTCTTCACTCGCTGTGCCGAGCTGAACCTGAGAGAAAAACACAGAGAGAGACTGTGACCGAATGACTCCACAAGCAAAACACCCGCTGCCATCATTCACCGTGAGCACGGCCGCAGATCTGAGCCTGATCACAACTGCATGCACATTACTCTTAGCAACCTAGTTATCTGAGATTTTTATGTGGAGAAAAAAAATAATAATTGCAATTACAATACCAGCAGAAAGTTATAAGTGTTTTAATTTTTGGGTGAAATATCCCTTCAAACTTTGGGTTTTGCCTTTCTATGCATCTGCAAAAATCACTTTAAGATTTGTTTAATAACTCAATTATTTTTCCTTGACTGCATTGAAATTAGATGCAAATCAAATTCATATTTTTTTGCTGAAGTTGGATGGTTCTCAGTTGTTTCTCCTGACCCCAGCAATCTCACATGTGTCTCCTCTAGAGTTTCAGATGAGATCTCAATAATGTCTCAGTCTACGTTCATATTTACCAAGAAACTTATGCAATCCAAAGTCATTCAGCTCAATATGAACTCAAGCATATCTCATTAATTTTATAGTTCTTTAATATAATTCAAATGTTTGGGCTCTCTTTTAAAAGAGAGAAATACTTTTATTCATCAAGGATGCATTAAAATTGACATTTAAAATGTTGCAAAACAATTCAACTTCAAATAAATGCTGTTCTTTTGAACTTTCTATTTATCAAAGAATCCTGAAAAAACAAATGCATCACGATTTCCACCAAAATATTTATCAGCAAAACTGTTTTCAACATCGATAATTATCAGAAATGTTTCCTGAGCAGCAAATCAGCATATTAGAATGATTTCTGAAGATCATGTGACACTGAAGACTGCAGTAATGATGCTGAAAATACAGCTGCGCATCACAGAAATAAATTACAGTTTACAATATATTCACATAGAAAACAGTTATTTTAAGTTGCAATAATAATTTGCAATATTACTGTTTTTAGTGTATTTTTTATTTTATTTTATCAAATAAATTCAGCAGAAGAGACTTCTTTCAAAAACGTGATGGAAAAAAATATATATATTACCAACAGTAGCATAAATTCTTATAGTAAAGTAATAATTGACTCATGTGGGTGCATTAAACTTTATGAGAAACATCTGAGACAAAGATAACCAAGAAGTCTATTAAATCTCCTAAGCTGAAAAAGAGTATCATCTGTGCAATAAGATGTTCCTCAGGGTGAACAGTGTTTTGATGTGTGTTAATATCAGGCTCTTTATTGCTGCGTGGTATCAGGCCAGTGTCTGAGCTCACAGTGACCCAGCGGTGGTCTGAGAGGATGGAGTTGTTTGAGGGTCACAGCCCCTGACTCTGACCACAAATAAACAGAGATCTGGACTGCAGTTCCCTGAGCACAGCGAACACAGACTCCGTTAAAAAACAACATCAATCACTGCAGCAGCCAACACACACACACACACACACATGCAAAACATCACACACACACGCACACACATATGATACCCATTCCACAGCACTATCTATTCATTCACCGACTATGAATGAGGCACAAACAATTACAAAAAAAGAGTGCATAATTAAAAAGTAATTAGAAACTTTGTAGATGCAAATACAAGAAGACTCTCTCTGCATTTGATGCATCGTAAGTGTGTAGATTTACCACCAACAGAAATATGCATTTTTTTATTGTGCATATAAAATGGGCATATAAATCACTGTTACTGGACATATAGATGGAGGTATAGATATGTTATTCTCATGATTGATCTAGTGTTGTTGGCCACTGTCCTCGAGTTCCAGTCTATCAGTTTTCACAGCAACACTGACCCCTGCTGACAGAGCAGAGCAGCAAATGTTGAGATCACATCCACTGACTGAGTCTTCTTTAGCAATGAAAATTGTATTTACACATGTCTGAAATAAAGCATAGTAATAATGATGATAATAATAATCTTTGGAGAAAAAAAACTAATATTTTGCATGTTTTTTTTTTTTAGATGTTACATGCTTTTATCCAAAGCAACTCACAACTGAGAATAATCATAGCAGTGTTATTTTAGTATTGAGATGCTATTATACTTTTTGTTAATATTTTGAAAAATATTGTATTTTTATGTTCATGTTTTCATTGCATTGTTTTCATTTTAATTTCAGTTAAAGTTGTCATTTTGATGTTTTTTGTGACTTTTTAAAAAATGTCTATGTTTTATTAATATTAGATTTTTAAAAATATATATATATTATTAATTTTTATTTTTAGAATAATTTTAGTATGTCAAATTAAACTGAATGAAAATAAGAAATGTTGGAAATAAGTTATTTTCTTATTTGATTTTATTTAAGTTATAGTTTATTGTATTTGAAGTAATGATTTTTTTTTTAAAAAATGTATTTAATTTTTTTTTTTTTTTTTTTTTTAGTTTTAGTTAATGTTAATAACCCTGCATCATAGGAACTAACAATATCCACAGAACTGTAATGCTAACTTTAAGTGGTAAATTATATTATATGTAAATGCAAAAACAGAATTTTTTTTTACTATTGCACACATAAAAAAGAAAATAAACAGAATTACCTTCAAAAGGCAAATTCCGTGCTGTAAATGCACAGCAAAGTCTTAAAAACTGCTGAATATTCTACTTTATTCAGCACTAAATATACTTGCTGACATCAACTGACAGCTGTCAATCAATCAACTGACAGATCTTTAGGAGGACATGATCTGAAAGAATACAGAAGCACATTTAATTAAGGAATTCTGCAAAACATTTGACAATAAAGATAACACACACACACACACACACAAAATATGTAAGCTTACATAAGTAACTTAGATAAGACAGACAGTAAATAAAACATAAATGTGATGGTGGTGTTGGGGAGTGTAGAAAAATTTTAATTGTAAAACTTGTCAGTTAAAATACTAATAACAATGTGTAGCATTGTACAATAGATTGGTTATCACATTTTCTTTGTTAAATATCAAAATAGCAATAGCACTTTGTCAAAGAGTCATTTTGTATGACAGTAGACAACATGGTGTGTTTGACCTAGAAATTGTGAATTGGTAATTAACCCGCAAATGAAAACTGGTTGGAATGCATTAATTAGACTCTCCTCTGCCTGTCTCATGGTGAAGAAGCGCTTTGGAAGCTCTCCGTGTAATTGATATTGAGAGAGATCATAAAGTCAGTCTAAATCAAATGAAAACGGCTAATTGGCAGAGTTATTACCTTCAGAGTCCATCATTACCAACTACATTCAATAAAAACTCTTTACACTTTCCCTTTCACACGGTAATTGGATTCTTGATGAAGAATGAAGTTTGTAGAAATGGCCTTTTTTCAATCAGAGCCTTTTAATTGAAAGTAAATCTTTTTCCCCATCAAAGAAGTTGTGTATACATCACTGCATGAAGAAATAGGACAGACGTGACATAAAAAGTCGACATGTGTCAAACACGTCACCTTCAGAGCCAGAGAAATACTACTGTTATACAATCAGAAAGAGTCAGTCTATTGTGTTGTGTAGAATTTGATATGAAAAGCATTCAGACTGAGCCTGTCAAACCTTTTACAGCAATGAGATTAAACGGACTTTCCTCAAAAGTCTCCTGCTTCTCAGATGTTTTAGAGATCTTAAAATTAACTCAAACATGTGCTCCCAATCCCATACAGCAAAAATAAGTCAAATAAAATAAAAATAATAATAATAAAATAAATAAATCAAATATGTTTTGTAAGCTGAGAAAACATATAAATATATTTAGTTTCAATCTTACCACACACCAAAATATATTCCAAATGTAATTAAGTGGCAAGAAAAACAAAACTAGATTTATATTGACTACATGTTTATATATATTGTATTTTGTTTTTACGTTGTAAAGTATGTTCCTTGCTGACTTTTATTCAAATGTGTTTTTTAAAGTTTTTCAACAAATGTGACATGTGAATGTATTTTCTTGAATTGAAATACGTGAAGGGCAAAATATATTCAAATGTGTTTTTCAAATGTTTTCATCAAATGTGACATGTGAATAATATATTATATATATATATATATATATATATATATATATAATTCAAAAATATCCAAAAAAAAATATATATATGTTTTTGTATTTTTTTTTATTTATGAATATATTATTTTAGAATTTTTGTTTTTTGGGATTTTTTTTTTTTTCTGTATGTTTTATAATAGATTTTTTGCTGTTTGGGATTGTTTGAGTGTTTTGTTTTATTTTATTTTATTTGTCCTAAATAATTTTTATGTAATGTCGATGATGTCATCTTGCACCGGTGGGTGTGTTCCAATCAAATGCTCTCTAGAAAGTGACCGTCCCACCTCTATAAACACATAGTAATTCATGTTAAACACATCATCTTTATGAAACTAAACACACACTGTACTCTGTGTCTCTGGCTGTTGTTTTTTTTTTTTTTTTTTTGCGTGTGTCTGGCGATCTTCGTGTCCTTGGCAGTGATCTGAAGAAAATCACATCTCAGACCTTCCACAGCGAGTCTCTATTAGCTAGAAGGCTAATAGCTGCTCGTGGACAAGGCCAGGTGTCAGACCGCACAACAACACAAGCTGAAGACACGTGACAGAGAGAGACATAAAAACAGCTTCCTCATTCATACCAGAGACGAGAGCTTTATTTAATACAATCACAGATGGCTAGTCAAATACATTTGTGTCTGATCCTCAAACAAAGCTATGTATATTGTCAGAAGACTTTAAATGTTTTTTTTTTTTTTTTTTTTTTTTTTTGTCCTTTATAGAGATGGGGAGAAAAAAACAGAATGAACATCGTCCCTTTTTGCCCCATGGTAAAAATAAAGTGATATGGGTTTGCAATGACATGAGGGAGAGAAATGATGACTGTTTTTTCATCTTGAGCAGCAAAACATCTTATTAGAATGATTTCTGAAGATCATGTGACACTGAAGACTGGAGTAATGATGCTGAAGATTCAGCTTTGATCACAGGAATAAATTATAATTCACAATATATTACAATAGAAATAATTTGAAATTGTAATAATATTTCACATATTACTGTTTCTTTCAAAACTTTTGAATAGTATGTACTTATACTCCCTTGACTATGCTATATATATATATACACACACTGTGTATAGGTTTTGCAATATACAGCAAGCTTCAATGCATTTGGTCCCTTAAAATGTGAGCAAAAAAGCAGCACGTTCCTGCTGTACATTTTGGAGCAACCTTTGCGTGCATACACATATAGGTGGGTTTTTACTTTAATTTAGTCAGTAAACCAAAACGACACAGATATGAAACAAGAAGAGATGTTTCCGCTGCACAATAAGCACACAGTCCGCGGGGAGCAGCGCAGCTGTAACGCATTGCCAGCTCTGTAACAGAATCACTTTAATAAAGGGTCCGCGATCGGGCCCCTCCGCGGGATTCTGTCAACCTGAGGGCCAAAGCTCCCGCGCAGAGCAGAGGAAGAGTGACAGCATGCAAACGGCAGCAGATAATCACTGCAGGAGGGGGAGACGCAGCGAAACAGCCCTCGAAACACGCGGAGCACTTGCATGTGATGCGACATGACTTCTGCTATTCTTAACCGCGTGCTCCTGTGGCGCTTCTCCACGAGCTGGCGGTGACGTGATGAAGGCATGTCTGACATCGCGTCTTGCTCTCTGATGCGCTTCTGGCTGTGTGGAAGCAAATCTGAGCAACTTCTTCACCCACAGCTGCTTGCAGTGCCGCACCGGCCATAAACAACGACTTCACACGGCCAGCAGCCTCCTGCGCCCGCGAACATCAGCACTGCTCAGCTCTAGTTAGAGGGAAGTGCAGGGAGTTTCATTTGGTGGTTGTGGGTAAATGTAGTGTATTGCTGAGTGCTGGTCTCTCTGTGTGTGTGTGTGTGTGTGTGTAGGGTGACAGACAGCTGGAGGTTCCTGAGGGCCACCGGACCCGCTGCGTCCTGATGTGACAAAACCTCAGGCCTCACGCTGCTAATGTGAGAGAAACGTTATGAGCTAAAACTAAAACTATAAAAATCGTTTCTGTTCATTCAAATAAAGCTGATATAAAATACAATAGCAATAAGTTTTACATAAAAAAAAAAAAAACTAATAATAATAACAATAACTTTGCAATGTTGCCTTGGCTTCTAAATGAAATAAAATAAGTTTAAGTACAAACACTAAAACTGATAACAACAACAATAATAATAATAATAATAATACTAATAATAATAATAATAATAATAATAATAATAATAATATAATGACAAATGAAAATGAAATTTTAAAAGTATAATAAATGTTACTGATTAAGATGAATTCATGCATCCAAAGTTTTATATAAAAGGCATCACAAATAATGCTACCATGATTTAACAATATGTCTTACAATACAGTACAATTGGAATACTATATATATATATATATATATATATATATATAGATATATATATATATATATATATATATATATATAAAATATATATATATATATATATATTCCCATATTAGAGTAATGATAATGAGATTATTGGGGGCATTTCAGTGGGAAATCCCTCTTGTATTATATTATATTATATTATATTATATTATATTATATTATATTATATTATATATATTATATATTATATTATATTATATTTTATATTATATTATATTATATTATATTATATTATATTATATTATATTGGACACCCCATTACGTAATAAAAGGAGATTTTCTCAGAACTGACATTAATGCCTGTGCCATTTTTGCAGTGACTTTTAAATAACAGTACATGCAAATTAATCAGAAAGTTACATTAATAAATCTCACTTCATTAATCGTTTAGTTTATTTATTGTCATCCATATATTATGTTTGTTTCTGCTTGTTTGAAAGATTATTACAGATTTTATTTGTAACACAAACCGGCAGAATGACAGACTTCCCTGGAAAACTCACTTTATAGTCTTGCTAATATTCCACAGTGAGACGCAAAGATGTTGTTTGTGTGAAGAATTCTTGAATCCTTGGAGAACAGTGATGTAAAGGCGTCACATATGTCAGGCAGCTGTTAACCAGATACAGTAAGTCGAGCTGTCGGATGAAAGTCTCGTTAGGCATGTCGGCAGACAGATGCAGACGATGCTGTGATGTCTCGTTTCAGCAGTGGACACATGGACAAATTACAGTGTCAATCTGGACTACCACTGCAGTATTTAAAGACAAAATAAGTGAGACTCCGTGGTTAGTTGACCACGATTATAGTTAAAAGAATAGTTCACCAAAAGTGGAAATTTGCTGAAATTGTCCACATCCTCAAATCATCCCAGATGTAGATTAGTTTGTTTCTTAATCAGATTTGGAGAAATGGATGCTCTGCAGTGAATGGGTGCTGTCAGAATGAGAGTCCAAACAGCTGATAAAAACATCACAATAATCCACACCACTCCAGTCCATCAGTTAACGTCTTGTGAGACCAAAAGTTGCGTGTTTGTAAGAAATAAATCCATCAAGTTATGTTTGTGCATCTCATAAATTATGAAATATAAAAAATAAAGGCAATATAAAAGGGAAGAAGATGGAAAGTGTTGAAGACATTTGAAGTGTCTTTTTATGTTAAAGTCAGTAAATGATCACTTGACTGTGATTTCATTGTAAAGGTATGACTTGCAGACGTGTGTGTGTGTGTGTGTGTGTGTGTGTGTGTGTGTGTGTGTGTGTGTGTGTGTGTGTGTGTGTGTGTGCGTGAGCAGAGGTCGGTTCACCCGTGGCTCTGTGAACAGTAATGAACTCCTCCACATGTGGGAATTCTGACACTAGTTCTCACCCTCCATTTTTCAGGACCATTTGTTTAATTAAAAGAGTACTTTTTCCAGAAATTAATTGCCGGCTACTGCCTCTGGCTCCACTCTCACACGAGCTGTGCTGTGATGACATTCAGCCAACGGCTCTGTGTGTGTGTGTGTGTGTGTGTGTGTGTGTGTGTGTGAAGAGCAACTCTCATCCTACAGTGAGTTTCAGTGCTGCTGATGTGCAGGATCAGAGATCGTTTGATCTCAATATGATCCTTATGAAATGAGATTTCGACAGAATCATCCAAACAGACCTATAGCAGTTTGATGAGGGGCACAAAAATTCAACATGGCAATCAAACACAATTCATTAATGCATTAAAATATACTTTAATAGTGAATAGTGAAATGTGGAAGTTGAAGTGGGTTTAAAAACTTTCCTCTATTGCAGTTAAATACACAGACAGCTATAATTAAATTGCTTGAATCATGAAATGAATATAGACCCTCAGTTACTTTTTTTCCACCATGTTAATACCATGTTTTCTGGACCCTGATAAAATATGGTATTCTTTGAAGTTTGAAGTAAATAGCATGGTATATGGATATGATAATCATTCAGTACCATGGTAAATATTAATGTATGGTTAAGATAATGCCATGCTTTTGAGACATTTTAGAGTGGTTTACTGTATAAACACCATGGTAATTGATAATCATGCAGTACCATGTTTTTTCAGTAGACTTGGACATTCTTACTTGCACACAAAAAAAAACACAGTGAGTACAAACATTACAAACACTATATGCAAACCTGCAACAATTAAATAGTAAAACAACTGTCCCCACAATTTCTATTCATTTTGAAAATTATAAATATAATTTATTTATTCAACAATTAACATATCAGAACAATCATATTAAACAAACAACATATAAGTATGTGACCTATTGAAATGTATGTCATTTCTAGTTATTACATGTTAAGTTCAATATTCAAACATTCAAAATATTCTGTTAACTTTCATGGTATATGAATATTTGAATCATTCTGTAATTTTTTTTGTCAACCAGCATAAAACAAATACTGCTATGTTGTATAAATACTTCTTAAATAATGCTCAATTTGCAATTTTTTCATGTTACATGAATAAGAATGATGAGATTTCCCCATTACTGTATTAGAATTATTCTTCAGCAAAATATAATACATGTAGTAGTTTCTTATTTACTTTTGATTTTGGCATGAAACCTGGCCTGTGTATGTTCTTTCATTGTTCTGTCCTCCTTGCAGAGCCGCAGCGTCACTGACGGTGAAGGACAGAACACACTCTCACTTCTTTATAATTGCTTTTGTGGTATTTCACAATAGAGTAATTTCAGAATAAATCTCCACACACACACACACGCACACACACACGATCCTCCACTGACCTGTCCTACTTATCCCGCCTTACAGAAAGCTGAATTCAAATTACCAGTGTAAATTAATTTTTTGATATGTAAAACATTGCCCTGCATACTAATATGATTTTATATTTTTTATACAATAAAGAAAGTTCATGATAAGTCATTAAAGGCAGCTACCTCATTTTTAATATACAGGAACATGTTGTAAATGTAATCATGATTTTTGTACAACAGAGGGAATGATCAGTACTAAACTGCATTAAATGATACTTTTTTATGAAGTTTTAACCTTCATTATTTGAAAAAATAACATCAAAATCATTTTTGACTGATGGTCTTCTTTTCTTTACCTTTTTCCATTTTTCAAAAGCTATGAGATCAACAAGATCACACAGGTACTGGTAATTTTATTATTATTATTATTAAAAAAAGGGTATATATATATATATATTTTTTTTTTTTTTTTTTTTTTTTTTTCTTATTTTTTTTTATATGTAATTGTGCTTATATTATTTTCTTTTTTATATTTGCTCACGATTTTCTTATTTTATTTTTTTTTTTTTTTTTTTTTTTTTTTTTTTTTTTTTTTTGAGTATAGGTTGTTTTAACACCAGAATAACAAAATGGTTTCTGCATTAATGTGCAAAATGTGTTTTTGGTATATTTTTTGGCAATGTCGTCAGCTGGCAACATTATAGATTATAGATTGAAGTGAAAATCAGTTAAAATCATCCTGTATGTTCAGATTTGTAAATATTTAGATAAATATATGACATTATTAATTTTGTGTGTGTGTGTGTGTGTGTGTGTGTGTGTGTGTGTGTGTGTGTGTGTGTGTGTGTGTGTGTGTGTGTGTGAGTGAGTGAGTGGTGAGTTGGTTGACTGAGTTAGTGGGTGGGTGGGTGTGTGAGTGAAAAAATATGAGGATGTTGGAGATGTTCATATAAAAATCCGAATATTTTTGCACTTGTGAAATGTGTCCACTCTTTTCCATCCCTCACATTGAGTTTCACATGTTAATCACATATGTGCACATCTTAAATTCACATGCTGTTGTTTAATCACATGAAAATAACGTGAAACACTGAGAGCAGATGTGTGGCTTTACTGGGACTTCAGCAGAACTAACAGAGAATCCGCTAATGTTACACTGTCATCTAGAGGCAGCACTGAGAACACCAAAGATTTAAAGGGATAGTTCACCCAAAAATCAACCTTTATTTACTTCAACCCTGTATGACTTTTATCCAGCTAAAATACAAGTCCATAATACATTATAACATTTCCTCCAGTGAAAAAGTATTGTCCATTATCATTTTTGTTGTTTGTTGATGTGGTGTTTTTTCTTTTGTAAGGTGTTTTTTATGTGCAGATTTCTTTCCTGATTCAGATCAGATGACTTCTGGATAGAGGATTAGTTTTTTTGTGGGTAGAGGACTCGTATTTTGTGGTTTGAAGTTAAAAATTGTTGTTTTTTTTATTTAAAATTTGTTGATTTGTTTTTTATGTGTATGTGGATTTGAGTTTCGTGTATTATTGTGATGTTTTTATCAGCTGTTTGGACTCTCGTTCTGATGGCACCCATTCACTGCAGAGCATCCATTGATAAGACACTGATGCAAAGCTACATTTCTCCAAATCTGATAAAGAAACAAACTCATCTACATCCTGGATGGCCGGAGGGTGAGGACATTTTCATCAAATATTCATTTTTGGGAGAACTATTCCTGTAATGTGAAACACACCAAACATGAAGAAAAGATTAAGTATCCACAAAAAAACTGTCATGTGAATGTAATATTACCTGTGGATTTAGAGGATACGAATCAGGAATCTCTGCGCAGAGAATGAAACTGTGATAGAGCTCAGTTTGTGTGAAGAAAATCAACTGATGCGTCTCTAACCATTTCAGAAATGCTCCAGTGTTCACCTGATGGTAAATATATTTACAGATAAAATGTTTTGGCCAACAGTTATTGTGGTCTGGTTAATATTCTCATAAATAACATCCTACCCTGGCATATTTGGCCACATTAACCACGTGTTTTCTCTGAGCATGTTGCTCAAACACCTAAAAACAGGTCAAACATGTATGATCAGTCCAAGATAACCAGCACATTAAAGATTTGAAAATCATTAGCAGATATAGCTAATATTTCATCTTACTGGTAGACCTAGAAATGTATTGAAGAAATCCACAAAAACTTCATCTTTCAGGAGAAACTTGATTTCTATGTTGATGCTTTTCTCTGCAAATATATATTGATAAACTTCAAGAGAATATTATTATTTTTGGTTTGTTCTTACCCTGCTGATCATCTTTTGCGTCTCATTGCTAACCTGTTCAAAATGCGATAGTTTTCTTTTGCTTTGACAACGCTATTATTTACTCCTTTTCTGCAAAGGGTCGTTGTACTTTAAGTTTTATTTTAAAATTAAATAAATATAAAATCTAAACACAACGTCTATCTCTCACTACTTTGGTCGAGATATGTTTTAGAATGACACTATTGTGTTGTTATATAATTCATATTTAATCTATTGTAAAAAAAAAAAAAAAAAAAAAAAAAAAAAAAAAAAAAAAAAAAAAAAAAAAAAAAAAACAGTTTATTAGCCGGACTGATTATTTTGTACGATTGTTGTTATTATTTTTATTATTATTTTTTTTTATTGAACACAGAACAAATACCATACAGAGCACAGCATAAGACAGTCAGTGTAATATAAAATGTGACATTAATTAGTAACGGGATCTAAAAATAATATCATAATATTTTAAACATGTTGATGACTTTTTGTTTTTTATCAATTTCAATGAAGATATAAAACAATCAAATTCAACTAAAAATACTTTAAATATTGGGGATGAGTTTAAATATTTTTGTTTATGTATATAAAATTTTGCCAGCAATATGAATAAATTAACAATGTATTCAAGACCTTTGTTAACATTATTTTCATAGTACACAATAATATCCTTTAAAGAAAAACAGTATTTATTATTATTATTATGGAGAAGCGCGCACAAATTGTGTGGCGTCACATCCGGTCGCGGCCTCCGCAGCGGTCTTCCTCATCCTTGAAGGAGTCAGTCGGCGAGTAGCCGGACTGTTAACGAATTAAACGCAATTTTAGTTCTCGGAGACCGAATTAAACTACATTTGCGCACTCAGAATTTGAAGTAAACACCATCAGCGTCTTCACACCGTGAATGGATCATGGAGTGTGTAAGTAGTGCGAGTTTAAACAGAGAGAGTTGATCTGACAGACGAGAGAAATTAAACGGCGTTTTTTTTTTCTCTCACTGTGTTAAAATATGTTAAATAAGTTATCTAATATCGGTTAAAATGTCGAGATAGAGCCTAAGTGTTATTAGTTGGGCGACTGTTGTGTCGTTTAGTATTTTCCATTCATATGAAGCCAGTTATTCTTCCGTTAGTGTTGTGATGCTAGTTTAGGTCAGATAAACTAGCGACGCTACTGAGTTACTCAAGTTTCTACAATATCTGCTAACTTACTCTAGTACTCCGTTAGTTTACCGCCTTAACATTAACAGTTGTTACTCTATCCCTACTTACTCCCTACTCTAGTATGGTGTCAGCTTTCTGTTACTTTGACACTAGGAGTGCTTTATTTTCTGCTGTGTTTATCTTATTATCAGTGTTTATCTTAACATGATATTCGAGTTAGTTTCTCAGATCATCTGTCAGCTTTCTCAGTTATTGGTCAAAG
>NC_056577.1:3888643-3906143 GCF_018340385.1 Cyprinus carpio
TTACAGTTACTTTATTTGAGCGGTTACTGTAAGAGTGCACATTTGTTTATCAGCTGTATTTTTATTTATTTTGAACTTTCAAATTGAGCTAAAACAAAGACAATCTGTATGTATTTCTCTTCCATTTACTGTATTTAAAAGAACATTGGTACAATAAATAAAAAACACTTTAAATTTCACTCGACTTGACTTACAGACGTATAGTTCGTGGTGTTTCCCAAAGTAAGGACTGGAAAACAGTGATAACATCTGTGACACAAACGCTCATCTTGCACACTTCATATAAGGATGCATCCAAACACTGAGCTCTGATAGAAACAGCCTGGTTAGTTTTATACTAATATCTGTACATTATAAACAGTTCTGACATGAAGAAGGAAATATCAACCAAAAACACTGTTCATATAATATTACGTAAATAGTGAATATTTTATACTCATGTCAGTGTTATTTTAGTTAGGTACACGACTGACTACTTTTGACTAAAATAGATATTTTATTAATATATTTTTGTTATTTATTATAAAACAAATGACCCTCTAACACTAGCATTCTATGTTCTTTTTGTACTTTTTTTTACATTTTATTTTTATGAAAAAAAGACCCTCTAACACTAGCGTTGCCTATTATTTTTCAATTCTATCTACTTGTTTTCCTTTTATTATATATATATATATATATATATATATATATATATATATATATATATATATGCTTTGGATAAAAGTGTCTGCTAATGTAAATGTAAAGTATGTTATAAATACTTTGTTAAATAAAATATGATTTTTTTAAAGAATATATAAACAAGAAATAATTATAAAACAATCTTTATTAAAATTAAACGTTCCTATATGACAATTAAAAGTTTTTGTTTTTTTTTATGTTGGCAATAACTGGCCAAAATATGTTGAACATATATTGCTCATATATTATTGATAAAATATTATATATTTTTATATTAGTAATATATATTTTCCTAAACCTTTTTTGGAGGTTTCAATATTTAAAAATAATTTATGTTGTTAAATTGGAGCTTTTCATGTCAATAGCCGTCGTTTTATTTTATTTTATTGTATTTTTTTCTTGTGTGGATCAAAATAAAGATGAGTCATCGTCATCTTCAGATGTAGAGTTTATGAGTAACAGATGCATGAGGAAGCAGCAGGGTTTGTTAAATAAAGGTGTGTGTGGCTGTAAATGCAGAGTAATAATCGTCACGAGCAGCGCATCTCAAGCGCGCAGGTGAGCGCGTTACACACACATTAAACTAACAGTTATTATTGTGACATCAGCTGAACCATAAATATGACCGAATCGATCCGGATGATGGAGGCGGCGCGTCTGTAGCAGCAGGAAACCGAAACTCACGGCAGGCGTCAACGCTCCTGCGTCGCGTTTGGCTCGATTCACATGAAAACATCATACTGCGTTGCGATCATAACCGCGAACACACAGCTCATACAGCTCGACGCGCATTCAAGGTGAGACTTCCACGTGTTTTTTATGCTGAGCTAAAAGCGCCGCGTCTCTCTTCTGCCGCTCCGCCGCGCGCGGGACACCGACAGCAGGGTTGAGATTCGCGCGTGAAGGAGAGTCGCGTGGCTTAGCGGTTCACTGGGCAGCCGGCGGTTAGAGGAAGGTGTGAAGGTCGAGCCTCGAAATTAGACTCACTTCCGCTACAAGGGAACAATAAACAATCATGCTTCATGCAAATCATTTCAGATAAAAATTAAGTAATTAAACTTATGTCATAAACTTATGTCATAATTTAAACCTTTTTTTTTTAATAATTATGACTTTATCTCAAAATTTCAACTGTTTATTTCTTAATTTAGAATGTATCTAATTGTAACTACTTAGAATCTCACAATTTGTCATATTTATGACTTTTTATATTAGAATTATAATGGCTTAGTATCATACTTGAGGTATTTTGTGATGATTGTCTTTTTATCTCAAAATTTAAACTTTTTGTTTTATAATTGACTTTATGTAATCGTTTTGTATTGTCATTATAACTTTTTTTATGCCATAATTGCTTTTTATCTCATAATTATGACTTCGCCTCTCACAATTTTGACTTTTTTATGTCATAATTATGATATTTTCAAAAATATGATGTACCAAAAAATTACGCTTTGGTAAATCGTTGAGAGATAAAATGTTATGATATAAATTATGACATAAAAAGTCAAAAAAAAAAAAAAACAATTATGACAAAAGTTTTTGACCTTGACCTTGTCCTAAATATGACTTATTTCAACCTTATATCTAATAATTATGAATGTTTTTCTCAGAATTTCTACTTTTTATTTCATAATTTTAACTTTTATGCCTCAATTAAGACTTAATTTAATAATATCATAATTATGACTTTTTATCTCATAATGTTGACTTAGTCTCATAATTATGGCTTAGTTACATTTTGTGATAATTTACTTTTTATCTCAATATATCAACTTTTAATCTCATTATTATGACTTAGCATCTCATAATTTGTCTTTTTATCTCATAATTATGACATTTTCGAAATTATGATGCACCAAAAAATAATGCTTAGGTAAATCATTGTTGTGAGATCAAATGTTATGATATAAATTAGGGCATAAATAGTCAAAAATTGTTAGGAAAAATTACATTTTGTGATAATTGACTTGTTATTTCAAAATTGCTACTTTTTTATCTCATTATTATGACTTAGCATTTCATAATTTTGTCTTTTTATGCCATAATTATAATTCTCCATGTTTTTTTCACCCATGAGGTGGAAATGGGCTTCTTGGAAAGCCTGTTTTTTTTCATATTTCTCTCAAAATTGGGAGACTTTTTGTCTGTTAGTGTAAAAGCCAAAGGAGCATTGATGTAACTGTTGTTTTCTCTGTCTGTACTGCACAGTCATCATGGCACACGGCTCTCCTGACGGCTGTTTGGGGGCAGAGCTCACCTGTCCCATGTGTCTCCATCTCTTCCTCGACCCGGTCACTCTCCCCTGTGCTCACAGTTTCTGCCTGGTTTGTCTGGAGGCACCAGAGAGGGACAAGACCTCTGGATTTGATCAAGTACTTTGCTGCCCAGTATGTGGACAGGAACATCTCAGCCCGGAGTCCCTGCCGAGAAACATCAAACTGAAACAGATAGTTGAGAACTACAAAACCAGCAGCATCAGTGAGCTTCAGTCCAGTGCAATCAATGACCAGACATTTCCAGAAGACGCTGAAGTGTGCACCTCAACAGATTCTGGGAAAAGCTCTCTGGTGGAGACTGAAGCCGGTGAACGGAGGTCTAGACTGAATCCGGTCATCTCTAGTCTTCAAGAAAAGCTGGCTCTCGTAGATGATCTGGCGAGTAAGGAGGAGGCCAGAGAGGCTGCGGTGCGAGCAGCGCACGCGGATCTGAGGAAAGATGTGAGCAGAGTATTGGAGGAGATGGCAGAGCTGGTGAAGAGCTACAGCACGACTGCTCTGAAGCTCCTGGAGGCCGAGTTGAGACCCAGAGAAGATGCTGTTGGGAAAAGAGTACGAATGCTGTCCGACCTCCAGAAGGAGCTGAGATCCGCCGAACTCCAGGTCAACACGTTAATGGACGAGACGGACGACGCTTGTCTTAGTGATAGAATCCGAGACGTCGAGAACCGGGTTTCCTGCGTGACCCTGGAGCTTCCGCAGGACTCCTTCGGCGGTCTGGAGTTATCCAGCAGTTTGATGGAAGTCTGTGAGAAGATCGAGCACCAAAATACCCAACTCCGTCTCGGACTCGGATCCGCTCAGCGGGCGCTACGCGTCGTTCTCAACCCGCATCCGACGCTACGGTCTCCCTTCGCCCGGACCACCATCCATCCCAACCTGGTGTTGTCCGAAGACCTCAAACAGGCGGTGAGTTTCAGCGCTGCCAAGCAGCCGTATCCGGCCAGCTCTCAGAGGTTCTCCAGTTTCTTCCAGGCTTTGAGCTCCAGAAGGAGCTTCGTCCGAGGAGAAACCCCTCTGGGACTTCCAGGCTGAGGGCTGTGCCTGGGTTTCTGGCCGTGTGTTACGTGGGGAGCTGCCCAGATCTGGTTCCGGGAGCGTTCTGGAGAGCAGCGCTGGATCCCTGGTGCCTCATGTACTGTGATAACCTTCTAGCGGAGGGCGTACGAGAAAGGAAAGGACACGCCGCTTGTGGGACGCACGCCGTCTCTGAAGAGAATGGAGATACGCCTCAGCTTTAGCTCCGGCACTTTAGCGTTTTACAGCGTCTCCGATCTGAGTGGAGATAAAACTCACCTGCACACTTTTAAAGTCGGCTTCGCGCAGCCGGTGTATCTGGCTGTGAGGATGATGTCAGGTCAACCCAAAGCACACATCACTGTCAACTAGTGCGTGAAGTGACCACTAGAGAAACACACTTGCTTCTGCATTGCTCTCACCTTATGCAACCGATTGCTAAAATAATTTCTTAGACCTTATTCATCTGTACTTATCCTGTTGTCACGAGGTTATGATGCAATACGTCTTTAATGTTCACTTACGCACTGAATGCATCTTGCTGCACTAGATTTTCACATGCATTCTGTTTGCATTATTTAATTTAATCAAAATGCAGTGTTCCTCAACAACTCGTGTTTTGAGCATGTGACATTTGTTTAACTTCAATAATACCAGACCACATACATTGAAAACAATTCTAATTCTGTTTCTGTGCTATGCTTTTCTTTTAACATGTTTGTTAATACTTGCATTATTGGTTTTTTATCAATATGCAGTGTTCCTCAACTTATGTGTTAGGTTTTGAACATGTGACATCTGTTTACCTTCAATAATAAAAGACCAAATTAAATTCTAATTCTGTTTCTATGCTGTTCTTTTCTTGTTTGTTAAAACTTGTTTCTGTCTAAATTTAAATAAACAGTGTCTAAACTTTTATAGGTATTGTATTATAGTGTATTATTTATTGTATAAATATTGCATCTGTCTTTTTAAAACCCTGAAGTTTGTTTTATTTTATTTTGTGTCTTTTATTTTTTTTGAAGTGTTTTTTTTGTGTTGTTCGTCTTCTTAAGGGGGGTCAGACTTTTATTTTGAAGTATAGTCTAGATGGTGCCTAGACGGTGTCGTTTTTGTTTTATTATATAAATATAAATGTTAGTGTTTTAGTATCATCAAAACTATGTAATGTTAAACCATAGATGTTTACATATGTATTATTTTATTTATTAGATATAAATATAAGTTATATAACAACACGTGCAAATCAAAAGTAATATCAACATATAAAATATTAGTAGTGCAATCTAAAATAAAAGAAAAAATTAAGTAAATGAAATAAAGATACAGTGCAGAGTAAGCTGTCAAAGTAGCAATGAAAAGTACACAAACAAGTATTTAGTGGTCGCTTTGAGTCTTTTATTGTGAAATGTCGCATAGATGGCCGCCATCTTTGATGCGATGACGCATTCACGCAGACTTTTATCTGACAAGAGGATCGCGACTGACGCATCAGTTTCATTCCGACTGTAAACAACTAACACCGACGAAAGTTATTATGCCTCGACTAATAACTTATGATCACGTTAATACCGAAGCACAGCAGCCTCTGATCTGAGATCATCAGCAGTTAAAGGTGAGCGGTGATTTTGAGGTTTATTAGCTGGAGAATCCGCGCGGTGTGTGTGAAATGTGTGTCATATAATACATGATCAAATAAACATCGATTCGCGCATTAAACACACACACAGATTCCTCTTCACCGACGCTTTGTGCTTGTGTTCGGATCGGTGTGTGTTGCTTCTGGTCACACAGACTCTGAGTGTGTTATGTAACGTCATATTTGTGAAACACACACACATTCCCGCGGAGAAACTTTGTTACATTTCATGAAATCGAAACATTCCGATCTCTTTCGAAATGTAACATTTTTTTGTAAAATGTTTTTTTATTTTTTGAAAATGTTTGTGATACCTGACTTAAGACAAAGTGAGGCTGTTATTTTAAAATTATGTATATACGATTACAGTATTTATTAATATTTTAATTAGTGTTTTTTTTTATATAGTTTTTAGTTTTAATTTTAACTTTAGTAAAATTCCTATGTGCTTTTATATATTATATTTCAGTCTAGCTTTAATTTGTTTTTATTTCACTTTTACTTCATAGTTCATATTTCAGTTTTAGTAATTTTAGTACTTAATCTTATTTATTTCAGTTAGTTGCCAGGGCAACGTTTCTAATTTAAAAATGTTTAAAGTCCTTTTTATGTTCAGCTATTGTGTCTCATTCCTGCGGAGAAACATTTGTTACATTTCATGAATTCGAAACATTCCGATCTCTTACGAAATGTAACTTTTTTTTGTTAGTGTGTGTAATTAAATTGATATTAATTAACTGTTATATTAATATTATTTATATACTGTTACAGTTGTTGTTAATATTTTAATTAGTGTTTATTTTTTTATTTTCAGTTTTTATTTTAACTTTAGTAATATCGCCATGTGCTTTGTAATTTTTATTAGTATTTTAAATTATATTTCAGTCTAGCCTTAATTTCTTTTTATTTCAGTTCATAGCTCGTTTCACATTTCAGTTTTAATAATTTTAGTACTTTGATTCAAATTTTTAAAATTTCAAGTCCTTTTTATGTTCGACTATTGTGTTCTATTGACACAGTTGTGAATCTAATCATCTGTATTTTTTATGAATAACTCCTAGAACTCTGTTTTGCATGCAGATAGTAGTGTGTGTGTTATATGTGTGAGTGTGAACTGAAGGAGTTGTGTCTGGCAGAGGTTTAATCCAGAATGCTGGAGACCGTGACTCATGGGGGAAGTCTGCTCCATTCTGCCAACACCAGTGTGTTTCCCACCACGGACAACAGCTCTGAGTTCATCCCTGACCATGAGAGCAACATCACCAAACCACACAGATGCCTGCAGATCCTGTACGACGACATCGGACACTCCAGGTACGAGCGTTTCATCTGTAGGACACCTGTGTGTGTGCTTATTGCTTTTATGCATGTCTGATGTACGGAGTTACTGTAAATTTGCGACAGGTCAAGGATTTGTGGTTTATTTGTAGTTTTATTTTGTGTTTCCGTGTGGGGAAACTGACTGGAGTTTTGATCTGGGATCTTTGCCAGTGTTTCTAAGCTCATGTACTGAAGAGTTTCTCTCAGAATCAGCTGATGTTGTGTGGGATCTAACAGTAGACGCTTGTGTGAGTGTGATTTTAGTGCTGGAGGATATTTTACATGAGCTCTCAGTTCTGCTTTCGTTTCTGTGCTGTCAAACGGGACTGTCCTCTGTAGTTTTATTAAAATCACATCTGGTTCTGCTGGGTTTTGTGTTCTTTTGAGGACGTTTGTGTTGGTGGATGTCTCTGAGCTCACAATAGTTTGACGTGTCTTAAAGAGGACGTCCTGGGCTCTTCAGAGACAGATGTTTGGTGGTTTTCATGACAACTTCCTCTCCTTGTTTTTTAAAATCAGCAGAAAATCAGCAGATTAAATAGAAAGAAGAACAGTAGGTCTATTGTTTTGGGTTGTCTGTTGTCAGTAAACTTCAGAGAAAACATTTTCAAAGAACAATATGTCCTATAAAACTTGTCCCGTGACAGAATAATATTTTCATTACAGTAATGTTTTATTTTAAACTAGCATTCAGAAGTTTAGTGTCAGTAAGATGTTTTTGAAAGAAGTCTCTTCTGCTCACCAAGGCTGCATTTATTTGATCAAAAATACAGTAAAAAAAATGTGAGATATTATTACTATTTAAAACAGCTGTTTTCTGTGTGAATATCTGTTAAACTGTAATTTATTTCTGTGATCAAAGCTGTATTTTCAGCATCATTACTCCAGTCTTCAGTGTTCACATGATCTTCAGAAATCATTCGTAATATGATGATTTGCTGCTCAAGAAACATTTCTGATTTATTATCAATGTTGAACACAGTTGTGCTGCACAATATTTTTGTGGAAACTGTGATGCATTTTATTTTTCAGGATTCACAGATGAATAGAAAGTTCAAAATAACAACATTTATTTGAAATAGAAATCTTTTATAACATTATAAATGTGTGAGTGTATATATATATATATATATGCTGGCAGAAACATATGGACATTTTTATACACAACCTTTACATTTTATGAATGTTACAGAGAACTTGTCAAAGAGGAAAAATACCCTAAAATTAACCAAAAAATTATTTATGAATTAAAAACATCATTTACAGCTCCCTATGTGCTTTAGTTGTGATACAAATAATAAAATATGAATAAAATATTCAAAACTTTTGATGTACCAAAATGAAAACACTAAATACTAAAAACTTTTATTTTAATATTTCTTTTGAATTGGAATTTATTTGTATGTTTTCAAGTTTCATTTTAATTCAGGTTTCAGTTATTTAGTTTTGTGCTTTTGTCATTTTTATTGTTATTTTTTATTATTTACATTTTTTTATTGTAATTGTATTCCTTTTTCTTTTCTTTTTTTTTTTTTTAGTGCTTAAACTTTATGTTTTGGTTCCCAGGAGGTGTTTGTGTGTATAAACAGGTGCTTTCCATTACAGCATAAAAAGTTGAAAATCCTGTTTTAGGTGTGTGTGTGTGTGTGTGTGTGTGTGTGTGTGTGTGTGTGTGTGTGTGTGTGTGTGTGTGTGTGTGTGTCATGTGTGTGACTGTGTGTTGTCTATGTGTGCATGTGTGTGTCTGTGTGTCTGCGTCTGTGTCTGTGTGTGGTGTGTGTGTGTGTGTGTGTGTGTGTGTGTGTGTGTGTGTGTGTGTGTCTGTGTGTGTCTATGTGTGTCTGTGTGTGTCTGTGTGTCTGCGTCTGTGTCTGTGTCTGCGTCTGTGTGTGTGTGTGTGTGTGTGTGTGTGTGTGTGTGTGTGTGTCTGTGTGTGTGTCTGTGTGTCTGTGTCTGTGTCTGTGTCTGTGTGTGTGTGTGTGTCTGTGTTTGTGTGTCTGTGTGTGTGTGTGTGTGTGTCTGTGTTTGTGTCTGTGTGTGTGTGTCTGTGTTTGTGTGTCTGTGTGTGTGTCTGTGTGTGTGTCTGTGTTTGTGTGTCTGTCTGTGTGTGTGTGTGTGTGTGTGTGTGTGTGTGTGTGTGTGTGTGTGTGTGTGTGTGGTCTAGTATTGTAGTCATAAAAGACTGGTTTCTGTGCTGTTTAATGAACACTGTGTCTTGCTCTTATTCTTGACTGTTCCTCTGTTTCTCCGTCAGGGTTCGTTACTGGGACGTGATGCTGCTCGTCCCAAACGTGGCTTTCCTCATCTTCCTGATGTGGAAGCTTCCCTCTGCTCGCGCTAAGATCCGTCTGACCTCCAGCCCCATATTCGTGGCCTTTTATATCCTGGTAAGCAGCAGACACGGCCGGGTGGAAGTCTGTGTTCAGTGCTTGTGTCGCTCCGCACCCGTGCTGTGCTGCTCAGGTCTGCTGTAATGTCTCTGTCTCTCGTGCTGCTCAGGTGTTCGTGGTGGCTGCTGTAGGAATCACACGTGTCGTCGTCTTCTTGATGGTCGTCAGATCATGCGGCGCCGCAATAATAGTTGATGAGGTGAAAACACACACACGAGGACTTCACAGTGACGTCTGTGCATCTTGAATTAATTCTGGTACTATATAGCTACTAACAAAATCCTAATCTTAATCCTGGTGTTTTTATGAACCACTATTCTTTTCATGACACTAAAAAAAAGCCCTTTTTTATTTGTGCTTCTGTGGACATAGTTCTGTACTTTTGCTCTCTTGCATTGAAAATATATTAATGTTTAAAAGCATTAGGCTTTTCTAGCCCTTCCAAATACTCTTGTATTTTCTCCATTCAGTACAAAATCAACAAATACTGAAAGAGTTCTTCAATCCAGGGTCAGAAATGAACTCTATTCATCTGTGAATCATCGAAAATAAAATGTATCACAGTTTCCACAAAAATATTGTGCAGCACAAGTGTTTTCAACATTGATCAAATCAGCGTATTAGAATGATTTCTGAAGTAACGATTCTGAAAATTCATCACATTTGAACAGATATTCACACAGAAAATATCTATTTTAAAAAGTAATAATTTTTCACAGTTTTGTTCAGTAATTGTGACGTAAACCCATCGGTGATTTCTGTGTTCACAGGTGCTTTGGGAAATTACACGCTTCTTTTTATTGGCCATTGAGCTCAGCGTCATCATACTCGGACTGGCTTTTGGTACGTCCCTGCATTATTAGTCTCAACTATTTTCATTAACCATTTGTGTAGTTTGCTTTTATTTTAATATTTTTTTGTTGCCATTTTAAGTTTAGTCATTTTGTCATGTGCTTGTTATTTTATATTTCAATTTAGCTTTATTTCAGTTTTTGTACTTTTAGTGCTTAAACGTATTTCAGTGAGTTGCCAAGCCAACATTTTTAATTTTAATAAGTTTTTAAGTTGATTTTTTTTTTATCTAATATTTTTATTTCAACTGTATATCAATTAACACGATTTTTATTTATTTTTTATTATTTTTTTTTTTTATAGGTTTATTTATTTATTTATATATATATACAGTACAGACCAAAAAGTTTGGAAACATTACATTTGATTTTTAAATGTTTTTTGAAGAAGAATTCTCTTTAGCTCATCAAGCCTGCATTTATTTGACCAAAAATACAGAAAAAAACAGTAATACTTGAGATATATTATTACAACTTAAAAAATAGTTTTCTATTTGAATATACTTTAAAAAAATAATTTATTCCTGTGATAAAAAGCTGAATTTTCAGCATCATTACTCCAGCCTTCAGTGTCACATGTACTCCAGTCTATCACATGAATTTAGAAATCATTCTAATATTCTGATTTATTATGAGTTGTTGGAAACAGTTCTGCTGTCTAATATATTTGATGAATAAAAGGGTTAAAGAACTGCATTTAGTCAAAATAAAAAAAAAATGATATTATATATTCTGAGAATATAATATATTTTCTTTTACTATCACTTTGTATACTTTTGTTTTAAGTATAATGTTTTTTTTTTTTATTTTTTTTAATATCTTTTTTGAAAAAAAAAATTATTAAAAAAAATGTTACAATGTAAAAGTCTACTGTTGCTTTTTTCTATGTATATTTTAAAAACATAGCTTGTTTTTTTTTTTTTTTACTTTTTATTCATCAAAGTATCCTAAAAAAGATCACATGTTCTGAAAAAAAATTAAGCAGGCAGAACTGTTTCCAACTTTGATAAGAATCATCATATTAGAATGATTTCTAAAGGATCATGTGATAATGATCCTAAAAATTCAGCTTTGCATCACAGAAATAAATGATAATTTTAAAGTATGATAAATTTAAAAACAATTATTTTAAATTGTAATAATATATCACAATATTACATTTTATTTCTGTATTTTTGATCAGATAAATGCAGGCTTGATGAGAAGAAGAAACTTCTTTCAAAAACATTAAAAATAGTAATGTTTCCAAACTTTTGGTCTGTACTATATATATATATATATTTTTTTTTTTGTAACACTTTAGTTTAGGGACCAATTCCTACTATTACCTAGTTTCTTATTAGCATGCATATTATTAACATATTGGCTGTTTATAAGTCCTTCTAAAGCACATATTCTGCATGACCTTATTCTAGATCCACCCCATACCTAAACTTAACAACTATCTTATTAACTATTAATAAGCAGCAAATTAGCAGTTTATTGAGGGAAAAGTCATAGTTCATAGTGAGAATTGGTCCTTAAAATAAAGTGTGACCTTTTTTGTGGTTTTGTTAACAATAGCAACGCTAGCGGCAGAGACTTCCATGTTTTGTGAGTGCATGTGTTGCATTGTAAGTTACTGTGCCGTGAGAGCCCATGTAAATGAAGCGTGTGTTTTTTTAGCATGTGCTGCACTTCCTGTTAAAGTGACGTGTTTGCTGATTGTGTTTGCTCAGGCCATCTGGAGAGCAAGTCCAGCGTCAAGCGTGTGTTGGCCATCACTGCGGTGCTGTCTCTGGCCTACTCCATCACACAGGTGTGTTTACTACACAGCTATATACATATATAAGAACTGTATATATACTCTTAACCAAGCATCCGTTGAGTTGAATGTTAATTCAGAAACCACTCTTGACTGTGAAGCTGTGTTAAACTGACTTCTGGTGAGTTATTGCTTCACTGCAGCATCTCTTGCTCTCTCTCAGGGGACTCTAGAGATTCGTTTCCCCGACAAACATCTCTCCGCCAAAGACTTCAACATCTACGGTCACGGCGGGCGGCATTTCTGGTTGGCCAGTTCCTGTTTCTTTTTCCTGGTACCTAATTAATCACTTCTCCTTTCTTTTTAAAACCACCTTGTGTTTGTGTGTTTCGTTATTAATGCTGTAATCTGTTGTAGGTGTATTCCCTGATAGTCATCCTACCTAAAACTCCGGTCAGAGAGCGGATCTCGTTGCCATGTGAGTGAACGCAGGGTTTCAGTGTTTCTACTGTACTGTAGGAATCCTTCAGAGGATGATGTGAATGTGTTTCTGGTTCTCGTGCCGCAGCGAAGAGGAGTTTTTACGTGTACGCTGCCATCCTGTCGCTGCTGAATCTGGTTCAGGGTTTGGGAAGCGCGCTGCTGTGTGCCGACATCATCGAAGGCCTGTGGTGAGGATTCAACTCTGTCTGTCAAACATAAACTGATGGACATTAGCAGTGCAGTTAGCCAGTTAACAGATAATGCATTGTCTAATGTAATCTTCCACTTGATTTTTTTAAAGCAACGTTGTGTTAACTAGTTTATATACAGTACAGACCAAAAGTTTGGAAACATTACTATTTTTAATGTTTTTGAAAGAAGTTTCTTCTGCTCATCAAGCCTGCATTTATTTGATCAAAATACAGAAAAAAAACAGTAATATTGTGAAATATTATTACAACTTAAAATAATAGTTTTCTATTTGAATATACTTTAAAAAAATAATTTATTCCTGTGATGCAAAGCTGAATTTTCAGCATCCATTACTCCAGCCTTCAGTGTCACATGTAACATCCAGTCTATCACATGATCATTTAGAAATCATTCTAATATTCTGATTTATTATGAGTGTTGGAAACAGTTCTGCTGCCTAATATATTTGATGAATAAAAGGTTAAAAAGAACCGCATTTATTAAAAAGAAAAAAAAAATCTAATAATATATATTCTAATAATATATTTTTCTTTACTATCACTTTTTTATCAATTTAACACATCCTTGCTGAATAAAAGTATTGATTTTATTTAAAAAAAAAAAAGAAAGAAAAAAAAACTGACTGACCCCAAATTACTGACCAGTAGTGTATATTGTTATTACAAAATATTTTATTTTAAAAACATAGCTTCAATACCATGATATTTTTTTACTTTTTAAAATATTAAGCCAGCAGAACTGTTTCCAACTTTGATAATGAATCATCATATTAGAATGATTTCTAAAGGATCATGTGATAATGATCCTAAAAATTCAGCTTTGCGTCACAGAAATAAATGATAATTTAAAGTATAATAAATTTAAAAACAATTATTTTAAATTGTAATAATATATCACAATATTAAATTTTTTTTCTGTATTTTTGATCAAATAAATGCAGGCTTGATGAGCAGAAGAAACTTTTTTCAAAAACATTAAAAATAGTAATGTTTCCAAACTTTTGACCTGTACTGTATATATAATATGCATATATGTGACCCTGGACCACAAAAAGTCTTAAGTGTAAATTTTTTGAAATTGAGATTTATACATCATCTGAAAGACGAATAAATAATCTTTCCATTGATGTATGGTTTGTTAGGAGGACAATATTTGTCTGAGATACAACTATTTGAAAATCTGGAATCTGAGGGTGCAAAAAAAATCTAAATATTGAGAAAATCATCTTTAAAGTTGTCCAAATGAATTCTTATCAATGCATATTACTAATCAAAAATTCAGTTTTGATATATTTACGGTAGGAAATGTACAAAATATCTTCATGGAACATGATCTTTACTTAATATCCTAATGATTTTTGGCATAAAAGAAAAATCTATAATTTTGACCCATACAGTGTATTTTTGACTATTGCTACAAATATACCCCAGAGACTTAAGACTGCTTTTGTGCTCCAGAGTCACATATTAGAGATGCACTGATGCTAAATCTCTCAGCTGATACCGATAGCCGATTATTCAGAATGATATCTGCCGATAGCAATAGTTTGTTTTTGGTGATCTGTCACCCCACATTCAAAACATTTATTGTCTGAATTTTGTGATAAAATGTGCAAAATTTTTAGAGTTGACACTTTGTTTCTTCTCAGACGTAACAAAGCACAAAGCTGTTTGTGATTATTGTATGCGAGACACATTACAAATAATGTTTTGTTTGAAGGGATCCCGTGGATCTGGCAACCCTGAGTTAAACTATGCGTGATCCTTAGGGTCAAATAAACGTAAAATCATTGCTTTAACTTGGACAGCACTAAATCTGACACAAGGAGCATGTTCTTCACACAAGTTCACAACTTCACACACGTTTTGCAGCACTTTTGATTGAGAGGAAGTAATCAGCCCTGATCCTTGACTGATTGTGCAGGTAATCGCTTCTATTGGAAATACCAATTATTGACTGACACATCAGTGCATTTCTAATAGATATATCATTGGCATGAAATCTGAGTGAAAAGATTGAGAAATGAACATGAATTTGACAATTTCTTTGGTTTGTCTCATGATTTGAGAATACTACAAAAACAACAGAACGTCATACTATTTATTTGTTTTACCTTCAAAATGCTAAAAATGATTTCTGACCGAGTTTAAATGGATGCCAGATCTTCAGTGTGATTTCAGACTGTATTCATCTGTTCCTCTGTGTGTCTGCAGCTGTGTGGATGTGACCACATTCCTCTACTTTTCCGTCTTTGCTCCTCTGATCTATGTGACGTTCCTCAAAGGATTCTTCGGGTAAGTACCGAGGTGATCCAGCTGCTTACAGATGTGTGAGTCGACTCATTCCTGTCAGATTGGCTTGCGTTGTGGAGCTGAGTGTCTGTAACTGTACTCACAGAGCAGATGAACAAGCCGCTGTGGTTTTCAGCTTCCTCAGAATCACATTATCAGACAAGCTCGTGCTCTTTCTGTTGAACCTCTGTGGATGTCTTCTGTGTTCGGATAGTTTCAAACAGAATTTTACAGAAACGATCTAAAGATGTGCTCAAATCAGAGCACTTATGATACCAGGAAAGGATGAACGTGGTTATGTCCCGGTTCCAAACCTTTTAAAAGAAAAATAATCAATCTTTAACATTCATAGTGTTTCCTTAATAACATCAGTATCATTAAGTTCTACCCTTCAAAGGTTTGGGGTCGTTAAGATTTTTTAATGTTTTTGAAAAAACCAAGGCTGCATTTATGTGATTTTAAAACACAGTAAAATCAGTTCTATTGTGAAATATCATTACAATCTTAATGACTGCTTTAGATGTGAATATATTGTAAAATGTCATTTATTCCTGTAAAGGAAATACTCATTTTTAGCATCGTTACTCCAGTCATCAGTGGAAGATGGAAGATCATTTCCACCTCATAATTATTACATAAAAAGTTGAAATTATGAGATACTGAGTCATAATTATAATATAAAAAGTCACTTTTTTTTTGACATAAAAAGCTGTTATTGAATTAAAAAGTCCTAATTATGACATAAGTAAAAAAAGTATAACATAAAAAGTCGAAACTGTCACAATTGTTTTTGTCATAATTATGAATTAAATATAGACTTTTTATATCATAAGTTTGATTTCTCTCATAATTGTGCTTTTTTTTAATCTAATAATTATGTGATTTTATCTCGTAGAACTTCAGTGTCAATGCAAACCCATTTCTGACACATTAAAGAAACATTGCAAAATCATAATTATGAGAGAAAAAGTCCTGATTATGACCTAAAGTTAAATTTTTGTCTTTTTTTTTAATGTCACAATTATGACTTTTTCTAATAATTTCGACTTTTATCTCATTTTTTATTTTATTTTTTGGCTTCCAAATATGATTATTCGCAGCTCAAGAAACATTTCTGATTATGATTATTATCAGTGTTTAAATCAGTTGTGCTGCTTCATATTTTTGTGGAAACCGTGACACATTTTAGTTTCCAGGATTCTTTGATGAACAGAGAGTTCAAAAGAACAGCATTTATTTGAAATCAAAATCTGTTGTATCATTATAAATATATTAAGATGAAATTGAATTAATCATATTTGCTGAATAAAACTGATTTATTGTTTAAAAATCATACTCAAACTTTTGAACAGTAGCGTGTGTTTAAAAATGCTTTCAGTGATCAAGAACAGCAGGAATGACGTCCTGTCCAAAAAGAAACTCTTTTAATTTGATGTTCAGGCTTCTTTCTAACGTGCTCCTCGTTTCAGCTCCGAGCCCAAAATCCTCTTTTCCTACAAGTCACAAATCGATGAGCCGGAAGACTCGGACGTGCACCTTCCCAACACCTCGTCCTCGGGCCTGGGCCGGAAGGATCTGGATCACGGCTCGTACTCCAGCACGCAGATCGACGGCTCCGGGGCGTACCTGGACGACGTGGTGTCGGGGCCCTACAGCGGAGCACACAGCATCAACAGCATCGACAGCGACCGCTGGAGGGCCCTCAACGCCTGAACACAGCCCAGCTCTCACCCTCTGAGTTCAGTCTGTCAGGGCTGCCTCCATTCAGAAACGGTTGTCACCGTCAGTGCTGATATTTAAGATCAGTTTCATGTGTATTCCAACATTCCTTGTTAAACACCAGAGCTCTTAATTCTAGATTTGTGCACTCGGAGCTGCACCGAGGGCGGGTTTATTGTGTAATCCAATAGATTTCTGCTGAAACCAGAATCGATGGCTGTTAGCTTATCTCTAGGTGATTTCAGACGAGTTATGCTACTGAAATGTTTGCTTGTATTTCGATGCTCGTGTTTATTTTGCACTGATTTTGGCTCGTTTGCTTTGCTAGTTTGAAAGCTTAAGGACCCTGGAATCTACTTTGACCGTGTTTATATATGCTTCATATGGACCGAGCGTGCATCTAGACGTTTATTTCTCAGTGCTATAAAATGTGTTCTTTGGATTTTTATTTATTTTTAGTTATCTGATGGATTTTAGACTTGGGCTCAGTTCTTAAAGTGAAAGCTTGTATTGTGATCTTGACCTTTGTCCATCTTTCGTATTGATGATGAAAATGGAACCGGCTCAAGTCGGGTTTGTCATAATAATATCATTCCATGTGGGAGAAAGTGAAGAAAAAGGACCAAACTGGGAAAAAGCATTTGACCCGCTTTGTTTTATTTGATGTTGAAGTTAATTACAACACAGCTTTTTTGGTGCACAGAGAAAAAGAAAAATCGATTAAATTTGGCCTGAGTAAAATGCTTGTTTCTTTTTGCTTATTTCTCATTAGTCTTTAAATATGAGCTGAACATGGAGAGCAGATGTTTCATGATTAAACTGTACTTCTGTAGAGATGTGTGTGAATGATTTGGGATGTTTTTATCAACA